>NW_027284987.1:300000-378907 GCF_040894005.1 Engystomops pustulosus
CATCATAGGAAATAAGTAAAGATGGAGGGGGCATCATAGAACATAATTAATGATGGAGGGGGCATCAGACAAAAATTAATGATGGAGGGGCATCATAGAAAATAATTAATGATGGAGGGGGCATCAGAAAATAATTAATGATGGAGGAGGCATCATAGAACATAATTAATGATGGAGGGGGCATCATAGAAAATAATTAATGATGGAGGGGGCATCATAGAAAATAATTAATGATGGAGCGGGCATCAGAAAATAATTAATGATGGAGGGGGCAACATAGAAAATAATTAATGATGGAGGGGGCATCATAGAAAATAATTAATAATGGAGGAGGCATCATAGAAAATAATTAATGATGGAGGGGCATCATAGAAAATAATTAATGATGGAGCGGGCATCAGAAAATAATTAATGATGGAGGGGGCAACATAGAAAATAATTAATGATGGAGGGGGCATCATAGAAAATAATTAATGATGGAGGGGGCATCATAGGAAATAAGTAAAGATGGAGGGGGCATCATAGAACATAATTAATGATGGAGGGGCATCATAAAAAATAATTAATGATGGAGGGGGCATCATACAAAATAATTAATGATGGAGGGGGGATCATAGAAAATAATTAATGATGGAGGGGGCATCAGAAAATAATTAATGATGGAGGGGCATCATAGAAAATAATTAATGATGGAGGGGCATCAGAAAATAATTAATGATGGAGGGGGAATCAGAAAATAATTAATGATGGAGGGGGCATCATAGAAAATAATGATGGAGGGGCATCATAGAAAATAATTAATGATGGAGGGGGCATCATAGAAAATAAGTAATGATGGAGGGGGCATCATAGAAAATAATTAATGATGGAGGGGCATCATAGAAAATAAATAATGAAGGAGGGGGCATCATAGAAAATAATTAATAATGGAGGGGGCATCATACAAAATAATTAATGAAGGAGGGGGCATCATAGAAAATAATGAATAATGGAGGGGGCATCATAGAAAATAATTAATGATGGAGGGGGCATCATAGAAAATAATTAATGATGGAGGGGCCATCAGAAAATAATTAATGATGGAGGGGCATCATAGAAAATAATTAATGATGGAGGGGGCATCAGAAAATAATTAATGATGGAGAGACATAATACAAAATAATTAATAAAGGAGGGGGCATCAGAAAATAATTAATGATGGAGGGGCATCATAGAAAATAATTAATGATGGAGGGGCATCATAGAAAATAATTAATGATGGAGGGGGCATCAGAAAATAATTAATGATGGAGAGGCATCATACAAAATAATTAATGATGGAGGGGCATCATAGAAAATAATTAATGATGGAGGGGGCATCAGAAAATAATTAATGATGGAGGGGCATCATAGAAAATAATTAATGATGGAGGGGGCATCATAGAAAATAATTAATGATGGAGGGGGCATCATAGAAAATAATTAATGATGGAGGGGGCATCAGAAAAAAATTAATGATGGAGGAGGCATCATAGAAAATAATTAATGATGGAGGGGGCATCATAGAAAATAATTAATGATGGAGGGGCATCAGAAAATAATTAATGATGGAGGAGGCATCATAAAACATAATTAATGATGGAGGGGGCATCATAGAAAATAATTAATGATGGAGGGGGCATCATAGAAAATAATTAATGATGGAGCGGGCATCAGAAAATAATTAATGATGGAGGGGGCAACATAGAAAATAATTAATGATGGAGGGGGCATCATAGAAAATAATTAATAATGGAGGAGGCATCATAGAAAATAATTAATGATGGAGGGGCATCATAGAAAATAATTAATGATGGAGCGGGCATCAGAAAATAATTAATGATGGAGGGGGCAACATAGAAAATAATTAATGATGGAGGGGGCATCATAGAAAATAATTAATGATGGAGGGGGCATCATAGGAAATAAGTAAAGATGGAGGGGGCATCATAGAACATAATTAATGATGGAGGGGCATCATAAAAAATAATTAATGATGGAGGGGCATCATACAAAATAATTAATGATGGAGGGGGCATCATAGAAAATAAATAATGATGGAGGGGGCATCGTAGAAAATAATTAATGATGGAGGGGCATCATAGAAAATAATTAATGAAGGAGGGGGCATCATAGAAAATAATTAATAATGGAGGGGGCATCATACAAAATAATTAATGATGGAGGGGGCATCATAGAAAATAATTAATGATGGAGGGGGCATCAGAAAATAATTAATGATGGAGGGGCATCATAGAAAATAATTAATGATGGAGGGGCATCATAGAAAATAATTAATGATGGAGGGGCATCAGAAAATAATTAATGATGGAGGGGGAATCAGAAAATAATTAATGATGGAGGGGGCATCATAGAAAATAATGATGGAGGGGCATCATAGAAAATAATTAATGATGGAGGGGGCATCATAGAAAATAAGTAATGATGGAGGGGGCATCATAGAAAATAATTAATGATGGAGGGGCATCATAGAAAATAAATAATGAAGGAGGGGGCATCATAGAAAATAATTAATAATGGAGGGGGCATCATACAAAATAATTAATGATGGAGGGGCATCATAGAAAATAATTAATGAAGGAGGGGGCATCATAGAAAATAATGAATAATGGAGGGGGCATCATAGAAAATAATTAATGATGGAGGGGGCATCATAGAAAATAATTAATGATGGAGGGGCCATCAGAAAATAATTAATGATGGAGGGGCATCATAGAAAATAATTAATGATGGAGGGGCATCATACAAAATAATTAATGATGGAGGGGGCATCAGAAAATTATTAATGATGGAGGGGCATCATAGAAAATAATTAATGATGGAGTGGGCATCAGAAAATAATTAATGATGGAGGGGCATCAGAAAATAATTAATGATGGAGAGGCATCATAGAAAATAATTAATGATGGAGGGGGCATCAGAAAATAATTAATGATGGAGAGACATAAAACAAAATAATTAATAAAGGAGGGGGCATCAGAAAATAATTAATGATGGAGGGGCATCATAGAAAATAATTAATGATGGAGGGGCATCATAGAAAATAATTAATGATGGAGGGGGCATCAGAAAATAATTAATGATGGAGAGGCATCATACAAAATAATTAATGAAGGAGGGGCATCATAGAAAATAATTAATGATGGAGGGGGCATCAGAAAATAATTAATGATGGAGGGGCATCATAGAAAATAATTAATGATGGAGGGGGCATCATAGAAAATAATTAATGATGGAGGGGGCATCATAGAAAATAATTAATGATGGAGGGGGCATCAGAAAAAAATTAATGATGGAGGAGGCATCATAGAAAATAATTAATGATGGAGGGGGCATCATAGAAAATAATTAATGATGGAGGGGCATCAGAAAATAATTAATGATGGAGGAGGCATCATAGAAAATAATTAATGATGGAGGGGCATCATAGAAAATAATTAATGATGGAGGGGCATCATTGAAAATAATTAATGATGGAGGGGCATCAGAAAATAATTAATGATGGAGGGGGCATCAGAAAATAATTAATGATGGAGGAGGCATCATAGAAAATAATTAATGATGGAGGGGGCATCATAGGAAATAAGTAAAGATGGAGGGGGCATCATAGAACATAATTAATGATGGAGGGGGCATCAGACAAAAATTAATGATGGAGGGGCATCATAGAAAATAATTAATGATGGAGGGGGCATCAGAAAATAATTAATGATGGAGGAGGCATCATAGAACATAATTAATGATGGAGGGGGCATCATAGAAAATAATTAATGATGGAGGGGCATCATAGAAAATAATTAATGATGGAGGGGCATCATAGAAAATAATTAATGATGGAGGGGCATCAGAAAATAATTAATGATGGAGGGGGCATCAGAAAATACTTAATGATGGAGGGGGCATCAGAAAATACTTAATGATGGAGGGGGCATCAGACAATAATTAATGATGGAGGGGCATCATAGAAAATAATTTATGGTGGAGGGGGCATCATAGAAAATAATGGTGGAGGGGGCATCAGAAAATAATAAATGATGGAGGGGGCATCAGAAAATAATAAATGATGGAGGGGGGCATCAGAAAATAATTAATGATGGAGGGGCCTCATAGAAAATAATTAATGATGGAGGGGCATCAGAAAATAATTAATGATGGAGGGGGAATCAGAAAATAATTAATGATGGAGGGGGCATCATAGAAAATAATGATGGAGGGGCATCATAGAAAATAATTAATGATGGAGGGGGCATCATAGAAAATAAGTAATGATGGAGGGGGCATCATAGAAAATAATTAATGATGGAGGGGCATCATAGAAAATAATTAATGATGGAGGGGCATCATAGAAAATAATTAATGATGGAGGGGCATCATAGAAAAAAATTATTGAAGGAGGGGGCATCATAGAAAATAATTAATAATGGAGGAGGCATCATAGAAAATAATTAATGATGGAGGGGGCATCATAGAAAATAATTAATGATGGAGGGGGCATCATAGAAAATAATTAATGATGGAGGGGGCATCAGAAAAAAATTAATAATGGAGGGGGCATCATAGAAAATAATTAATGATGGAGAGGCATAATACAAAATAATTAATGATGGAGGGGGCATCAGAAAATAATTAATGATGGAGGGGCATCATACAAAATAATTAATGATGGAGGGGGCATCAGAAAATAATTAATGATGGAGGGGCATCATACAAAATAATTAATGATGGAGGGGCATCAGAAAATAATTAATGATGGAGGGGGCAACATAGAAAATAATTAATGATGGAGGGGGCATCATACAAAATAATTAATGATGGAGGGGGCATCATAGAAAATAATTAATGATGGAGGGGGCATCATAGAAAATAATTAATGATGGAGGGGCATCATAGAAAATAATTAATGAAGGAGGGGGCATCATAGAAAATAATTAATAATGGAGGGGGCATCATAGAAAATAATTAATGATGGAGGGGGCATCATAGAAAATAATTAATGATGGAGGAGGCATCATAGAAAATAATTAATGATGGAGGGGGCATCATAGAAAATAATTAATGATGGAGGGGCATCATAGAAAATAATTAATGATGGAGTGGCATTAGAAAATATATAATGATGGAGGGGCATCATAGAAAATAATTAATGATGAAGGGGGCATCAGAAAATAATTAATGATCGAGGGGGCATCATAGAAAATAATTAATGATGGAGGGGGCATCAGACAAAAATTAATGATCGAGGGGCATCATAGAAAATAATTAATGATGGAGGGGCATCAGAAAATAATTAATGATGGAGGGGCATCATACAAAATAATTAATGATGGAGGGGGCATCAGAAAATAATTAATGATGGAGGGGGCATCATAGAAAATAATTAATGATGGAGGGGGCATCATAGAAAATAATTAATGATGGAGCGGGCATCAGAAAATAATTAATGATGGAGGGGGCAACATAGAAAATAATTAATGATGGAGGGGGCATCATAGAAAATAATTAATGATGGAGGGGCATCAGAGAAAATAATTATTGAAGGAGGGGTCATCATAGAAAATAATTAATAATGGAGGAGGCATCATAGAAAATAATTAATGATGGAGGGGGCATCATAGAAAATAAGTAATAATGATGGAGGAGGCATCATAGAAAATAATTAACGATGGAGGGGCATCATAGAAAATAATTAATGATGGAGCGGGCATCAGAAAATAATTAATGATGGAGGGGCATCATACAAAATAATTAATGATGGAGGGGGCAACATAGAAAATAATTAATGATGGAGGGGGCAACATAGAAAATAATTAATGATGGAGGAGGCATCATAGAAAATAATTAATGATGGAGGGGGCATCATAGAAAATAATTAATGATGGAGGGGGCATCAGACAAAAATTAATGATGGAGGGGCATCATAGAAAATAATTAATGATGGAGGGGCATCAGAAAATAAATAATGATGGAGGGGCATCATAGAAAATAATTAATGATGGAGTGGGCATCAGAAAATAATTAATGATGGAGGGGGCATCAGAAAATAATTAATGATGGAGGGGCATCATAGAAAATAATTAATGATGGAGGGGCATCATAGAAAATAATTAATGATGGAGGAGGCATCATAGAAAATAATTAATGATGGAGGGGGCATCATAGAAAATAATTAATGATGGAGGGGGCATCATAGAAAATAATTAATGATGGAGGGGGCATCAGAAAATAATTAATGATGGAGGGGCATCATAGAAAATAATTAATGATGGAGGGGGCATCAGAAAAAAATTAATGATGGAGGGGGCATCAGAAAATAATTAATGATGGAGGGGCATCAGAAAATAAATAATGATGGAGGGGCATCATAGAAAATAATTAATGATGGAGTGGGCATCAGAAAATAATTAATGATGGAGGGGGCATCAGAAAATAATTAATGATGGAGGGGCATCATAGAAAATAATTAATGATGGAGGGGCATCATAGAAAATAATTAATGATGGAGGAGGCATCATAGAAAATAATTAATGATGGAGGGGGCATCATAGAAAATAATTAATGATGGAGGGGGCATCATAGAAAATAATTAATGATGGAGGGGGCATCAGAAAAAAATTAATGATGGAGGGGGCATCAGAAAATAATTAATGATGGAGAGGCATCATACAAAATAATTAATGATGGAGGGGCATCATAGAAAATAATTAATGATGGAGGGGGCATCATAGAAAATAATTAATGATGGAGGGGCATCAGAAAATAATTAATGATGGAGGGGCATCATAGAAAATAATTAATGATGGAGGGGGCATCATAGAAAATAATTAATGATGGAGGGGCATCATAAAAAATGATTAATGATGGAGGGGGCATCATAGAAAATAATTAATGATAGAGGGGCATCATAGAAAATAATTTATGATGGAGGGGCATCATAGAAAATAATTAATGATGGAGGGGCATCAGAAAATAATTAATGATGGAGGAGGCATCATAGAAAATAATTAATGATGGAGGGGCATCATAGAAAATAATTGATGATGAAGGCGCATCAGAAAATAAATAATGATGGAGGAGGCATCATATAAAATAATTAATGATGGAGGGGGCATCATAGAAAATAATTAATGATGGAGGGGGCATCATAGAAAATAATTAATGATGAAGGGGGCATTAGAAAATAATTAATGATGGAGGGGGCATCATAGAAAATAATTAATGATGGAGGGGGCATCATAGAAAATAATTAATGATGGAGGGGCATCAGAGAAAATAATTATTGAAGGAGGGGGCATCATAGAAAATAATTAATAATGGAGGAGGCATCATAGAAAATAATTAATGATGGAGGTGGCATCATAGAAAATAAGTAATAATGATGGAGGGGCATCATAGAAAATAATTCATGAAGGAGGGGGCATCATAGAAAATAATTAATAATTGAGGGGGCATCATACAAAATAATTAATGATGGAGGGGGCATCATAGAAAATAATTAATGAAGGAGGGGGCATCATAGAAAATAATGAATAATGGAGGGGGCATCATAGAAAATAATTAATGATGGAGGGGGCATCATAGAAAATAATTAATGATGGAAGGGGCATCAGAAAATAATTAATGATGGAGGGGCATCATAGAAAATAATTAATGATGGAGGGGCATCATACAAAATAATTAATGATAGAGGGGCATCATACAAAATAATTAATGATGGAGGGGGCATCAGAAAATAATTAATGATGAAGAGACATAATACAAAATAATTAATAAAGGAGGGGGCATCAGAAAATAATTAATGATGGAGGGGCATCAGACAATAATTAATGATGGAGGGGCATCATAGAAAATAATTAATGATGGAGGGGCATCAGAAAATAATTAATGATGGAGGAGGCATCATAGAAAATAATTAATGATGGAGGGGGAATCATAGAAAATAATTAATGATGGAGGGGGCATCATAGAAAATAATGATGGAGGGGCATCATAGAAAATAATTAATGATGGAGGGGGCATCATAGAAAATAAGTAATGATGGAGGGGGCATCATAGAAAATAATTAATGATGGAGGGGCATCATAGAAAATAAATAATGATGGAGGGGGCATCGTAGAAAACAATTAATGATGGAGGGGCATCATAGAAAATAATTAATGAAGGAGGGGGCATCATAGAAAATAATGAATAATGGAGGGGGCATCATAGAAAATAATTAATGATGGAGGGGGCATCATAGAAAATAATTAATGATGGAGGGGGCATCAGAAAATAATTAATGATGGAGGGGCATCATAGAAAATAATTAATGATGGAGGGGCATCATACAAAATAATTAATGATGGAGGGGCATCATACAAAATAATTAATGATGGAGGGGGCATCAGAAAATTATGAATGATGGAGGGGCATCATAGAAAATAATTAATGATGGAGGGGCATCATACAAAATAATTAATGATGGAGTGGGCATCAGAAAATAATTAATGATGGAGGGGGCATCAGAAAATAATTAATGATGGAGAGGCATCATAGAAAATAATTAATGATGGAGGGGGCATCAGAAAATAATTAATGATGGAGGGGCATCAGAAAATAATTAATGATGGAGGAGGCATCATAGAAAATAATTAATGATGGAGGGGCATCATAGAAAATAATTAATGATGGAGGGGCATCATTGAAAATAATTAATGATGGAGGGGCATCAGAAAATAATTAATGATGGAGGGGGCATCAGAAAATAATTAATGATGGAGGAGGCATCATAGAAAATAATTAATGATGGAGGGGGCATCATAGGAAATAAGTAAAGATGGAGGGGGCATCATAGAACATAATTAATGATGGAGGGGGCATCAGACAAAAATTAATGATGGAGGGGCATCATAGAAAATAATTAATGATGGAGGGGGCATCAGAAAATAATTAATGATGGAGGAGGCATCATAGAACATAATTAATGATGGAGGGGGCATCATAGAAAATAATTAATGATGGAGGGGCATCATAGAAAATAATTAATGATGGAGGGGCATCATAGAAAATAATTAATGATGGAGGGGCATCAGAAAATAATTAATGATGGAGGGGGCATCAGAAAATACTTAATGATGGAGGGGGCATCAGAAAATACTTAATGATGGAGGGGGCATCAGACAATAATTAATGATGGAGGGGCATCATAGAAAATAATTTATGGTGGAGGGGGCATCATAGAAAATAATGGTGGAGGGGGCATCAGAAAATAATAAATGATGGAGGGGGCATCAGAAAATAATAAATGATGGAGGGGGCATCAGAAAATAATTAATGATGGAGGGGCCTCATAGAAAATAATTAATGATGGAGGGGCATCAGAAAATAATTAATGATGGAGGGGGAATCAGAAAATAATTAATGATGGAGGGGGCATCATAGAAAATAATGATGGAGGGGCATCATAGAAAATAATTAATGATGGAGGGGGCATCATAGAAAATAAGTAATGATGGAGGGGGCATCATAGAAAATAATTAATGATGGAGGGGCATCATAGAAAATAATTAATGATGGAGGGGCATCATAGAAAATAATTAATGATGGAGGGGCATCATAGAAAATAATTATTGAAGGAGGGGGCATCATAGAAAATAATTAATAATGGAGGAGGCATCATAGAAAATAATTAATGATGGAGGGGGCATCATAGAAAATAATTAATGATGGAGGGGGCATCATAGAAAATAATTAATGATGGAGGGGGCATCAGAAAAAATTTAATAATGGAGGGGGCATCATAGAAAATAATTAATGATGGAGAGGCATAATACAAAATAATTAATGATGGAGGGGGCATCAGAAAATAATTAATGATGGAGGGGCATCATACAAAATAATTAATGATGGAGGGGGCATCAGAAAATAATTAATGATGGAGGGGCATCATACAAAATAATTAATGATGGAGGGGCATCAGAAAATAATTAATGATGGAGGGGGCAACATAGAAAATAATTAATGATGGAGGGGGCATCATACAAAATAATTAATGATGGAGGGGGCATCATAGAAAATAATTAATGATGGAGGGGGCATCATAGAAAATAATTAATGATGGAGGGGCATCATAGAAAATAATTAATGAAGGAGGGGGCATCATAGAAAATAATTAATAATGGAGGGGGCATCATAGAAAATAATTAATGATGGAGGGGGCATCATAGAAAATAATTAATGATGGAGGAGGCATCATAGAAAATAATTAATGATGGAGGGGGCATCATAGAAAATAATTAATGATGGAGGGGGCATCAGACAAAAATTAATGATGGAGGGGCATCATAGAAAATAATTAATGATGGAGGGGCATTAGAAAATATATAATGATGGAGGGGCATCATAGAAAATAATTAATGATGAAGGGGGCATCAGAAAATAATTAATGATCGAGGGGGCATCATAGAAAATAATTAATGATGGAGGGGGCATCAGACAAAAATTAATGATGGAGGGGCATCATAGAAAATAATTAATGATGGAGGGGCATCAGAAAATAATTAATGATGGAGGGGCATCATACAAAATAATTAATGATGGAGGGGGCATCAGAAAATAATTAATGATGGAGGGGGCATCATAGAAAATAATTAATGATGGAGGGGGCATCATAGAAAATAATTAATGATGGAGCGGGCATCAGAAAATAATTAATGATGGAGGGGGCAACATAGAAAATAATTAATGATGGAGGGGGCATCATAGAAAATAATTAATGATGGAGGGGCATCAGAGAAAATAATTATTGAAGGAGGGGCATCATAGAAAATAATTAATGATGGAGGGGCATCATAGAAAATAATTAATGATGGAGGGGGCATCATAGAAAATAATTAATAATGGAGGAGGCATCATAGAAAATAATTAATAATGAAGGGGGCATCATAGAAAATAAGTAATAATGATGGAGGAGCATTATAGAAAATAATTAATGATGAAGGGGGCATCAGAAAATAATTAATGATCGAGGGGGCATCATAGAAAATAATTAATGATGGAGGGGGCATCAGACAAAAATTAATGATGGAGGGGCATCATAGAAAATAATTAATGATGGAGGGGCATCAGAAAATAATTAACGATGGAGGGGCATCATAGAAAATAATTAATGATGGAGCGGGCATCAGAAAATAATTAATGATGGAGGGGCATCATACAAAATAATTAATGATGGAGGGGGCAACATAGAAAATAATTAATGATGGAGGGGGCAACATAGAAAATAATTAATGATGGAGGAGGCATCCTAGAAAATAATTAATGATGGAGGGGGCATCATAGAAAATAATTAATGATGGAGGGGGCATCAGACAAAAATTAATGATGGAGGGGCATCATAGAAAATAATTAATGATGGAGGGGCATCAGAAAATAAATAATGATGGAGGGGCATCATAGAAAATAATTAATGATGGACTGGGCATCAGAAAATAATTAATGATGGAGGGGGCATCAGAAAATAATTAATGATGGAGGGGCATCATAGAAAATAATTAATGATGGAGGGGCATCATAGAAAATAATTAATGATGGAGGAGGCATCATAGAAAATAATTAATGATGGAGGGGGCATCATAGAAAATAATTAATGATGGAGGGGGCATCATAGAAAATAATTAATGATGGAGGGGGCATCAGAAAATAATTAATGATGGAGGGGCATCATAGAAAATAATTAATGATGGAGGGGGCATCATAGAAAATAATTAATGATGGAGGGGGCATCATAGAAAATAATTAATGATGGAGGGGGCATCAGAAAAAAATTAATGATGGAGGGGGCATCAGAAAATAATTAATGATGGAGAGGCATCATACAAAATAATTAATGATGGAGGGGCATCATAGAAAATAATTAATGATGGAGGGGGCATCATAGAAAATAATTAATGATGGAGGGGCATCAGAAAATAATTAATGATGGAGGGGCATCATAGAAAATAATTAATGATGGAGGGGGCATCATAGAAAATAATTAATGATGGAGGGGCATCATAAAAAATGATTAATGATGGAGGGGGCATCATAGAAAATAATTAATGATAGAGGGGCATCATAGAAAATAATTTATGATGGAGGGGCATCATAGAAAATAATTAATGATGGAGGGGCATCAGAAAATAATTAATGATGGAGGAGGCATCATAGAAAATAATTAATGATGGAGGGGCATCATAGAAAATAATTGATGATGAAGGCGCATCAGAAAATAAATAATGATGGAGGGGCATCATAGAAAATAATTAATGATGAAGGGGGCATCAGAAAATAATTAATGATGGAGGGGGCATCATAGAAAATAATTAATGATGGAGGGGGCATCATAGAAAATAATTAATGATGGAGGGGGCATCATAGAAAATAATTAATGATGGAGGGGCATCAGAGAAAATAATTATTGAAGGAGGGGGCATCATAGAAAATAATTAATAATGGAGGAGGCATCATAGAAAATAATTAATGATGGAGGTGGCATCATAGAAAATAAGTAATAATGATGGAGGGGCATCATAGAAAATAATTCATGAAGGAGGGGGCATCATAGAAAATAATTAATAATTGAGGGGGCATCATACAAAATAATTAATGATGGAGGGGGCATCATAGAAAATAATTAATGAAGGAGGGGGCATCATAGAAAATAATGAATAATGGAGGGGGCATCATAGAAAATAATTAATGATGGAGGGGGCATCATAGAAAATAATTAATGATGGAGGAGGCATCAGAAAATAATTAATGATGGAGGGGCATCATAGAAAATAATTAATGATGGAGGGGCATCATACAAAATAATTAATGATAGAGGGGCATCATACAAAATAATTAATGATGGAGGGGGCATCAGAAAATAATTAATGATGGAGGGGCATCAGACAATAATTAATGATGGAGGGGCATCATAGAAAATAATTAATGATGGAGGGGCATCAGAAAATAATTAATGATGGAGGAGGCATCATAGAAAATAATTAATGATGGAGGGGGAATCAGAAAATAATTAATGATGGAGGGGGCATCATAGAAAATAATGATGGAGGGGCATCATAGAAAATAATTAATGATGGAGGGGGCATCATAGAAAATAAGTAATGATGGAGGGGGTATCATAGAAAATAATTAATGATGGAGGGGCATCATAGAAAATAAATAATGATGGAGGGGGCATCGTAGAAAACAATTAATGATGGAGGGGCATCATAGAAAATAATTAATGAAGGAGGGGGCATCATAGAAAATAATGAATAATGGAGGGGGCATCATAGAAAATAATTAATGATGGAGGGGGCATCATAGAAAATAATTAATGATGGAGGGGGCATCAGAAAATAATTAATGATGGAGGGGCATCATAGAAAATAATTAATGATGGAGGGGCATCATACAAAATAATTAATGATGGAGGGGCATCATACAAAATAATTAATGATGGAGGGGGCATCAGAAAATTATGAATGATGGAGGGGCATCATAGAAAATAATTAATGATGGAGGGGCATCATACAAAATAATTAATGATGGAGTGGGCATCAGAAAATAATTAATGATGGAGGGGGCATCAGAAAATAATTAATGATGGAGTGGGCATCAGAAAATAATTAATGATGGAGGGGGCATCAGAAAATAATTAATGATGGAGGGGCATCAGAAAATAATTAATGATGGAGGAGGCATCATAGAAAATAATTAATGATGGAGGGGGCATCATAGAAAATAATTAATGATGGAGGGGGCATCAGAAAATAATTAATGATGGAGGGGCATCATAGAAAATAATTAATGATGGAGGGGGCATCATAGAAAATAATTAATGATGAAGGGGGCATCATAGAAAATAATTAATGATGGAGGGGGCATCAGAAAAAAATTAATGATGGAGGGGGCATCAGAAAATAATTAATGATGGAGAGGCATCATACAAAATAATTAATGATGGAGGGGCATCATAGAAAATAATTAATGATGGAGGGGGCATCATAGAAAATAATTAATGATGGAGGGGGCATCAGACAATAATTAATGATGGAGGGGCATCATAGAAAATAATTAATGATGGAGGGGGCATCATAGAAAATAATTAATGATGGAGGGGGCATCAAAAAATAATTAATGATGGAGGGGCATCATAGAAAATAATTAATGATGGAGGGGGCATCATATAAAATAATTAATGATGGAGGGGCATCATAAAAAATGATTAATGATGGAGGGGGCATCATAGAAAATAATTTATGATGGAGGGGCATCATAGAAAATAATTAATGATGGAGGGGCATCAGAAAATAATTAATGATGGAGGAGGCATCATAGAAAATAATTAATGATGGAGGGGCATCATAGAAAATAATTAATGATGGAGGGGCATCATAGAAAATAATTAATGATGGAGGGGCATCAGAAAATAATTAATGATGGAGGAGGCATCATAGAAAATAATTAATGATGGAGGAGGCATCATAGAAAATAATTAATGATGGAGGGGGCATCATAGGAAATAAGTAAAGATGGAGGGGGCATCATAGAAAATAATTAATGATGGAGGGGCATCATAGAAAATAATTAATGAAGGAGGGGGCATCATAGAAAATAATTAATAATGGAGGGGGCATCATAGAAAATAATTAATGATGGAGGGGGCATCATAGAAAATAATTAATGATGGAGGAGGCATCATAGAAAATAATTAATGATGGAGGGGGCATCATAGAAAATAATTAATGATGGAGGGGGCATCAGACAAAAATTAATGATGTAGGGGCATCATAGAAAATAATTAATGATGGAGGGGCATTAGAAAATAAATAATGATGGAGGGGCATCATAGAAAATAATTAATGATGAAGGGGGCATCAGAAAATAATTAATGATGGAGGGGGCATCATAGAAAATAATTAATGATGGAGGGGCATCAGAAAATAATTAATGATGGAGGAGGCATCATAGAAAATAATTAATGATGGAGGGGCATTATAGAAAATAATTAATGATGGAGGGGCATCATAGAAAATAATTAATGATGGAGGGGGCATCATAGAAAATAATTAATGATGGAGGGGGCATCAGAAAATAATTAATGATGGAGGGGCATCATAGAAAATAATTAATGATGGAGGGGTCATCATAGAAAATAATTAATGATGGAGGGGGCATCATAGAAAATAATTAATGATGGAGGGGGCATCAGAAAAAAATTAATGATGGAGGGGGCATCAGAAAATAATTAATGATGGAGGGGGCATCATAGAAAATAATTAATGATGGAGGGGCATCAGAAAATAATTAATGATGGAGGGGCATTATAGAAAATAATTAATGATGGAGGGGGCATCATAGAAAATAATTAATGATGGAGGGGCATCATAAAAAATGATTAATGATGGAGGGGGCATCATAGAAAATAATTAATGATAGAGGGGCATCATAGAAAATAATTTATGATGGAGGGGCATCATAGAAAATAATTAATGATGGAGGGGCATCAGAAAATAATTAATGATGGAGGAGGCATCATAGAAAATAATTAATGATGGAGGGGCATCATAGAAAATAATTAATGATGGAGGGGCATCATAGAAAATAATTAATGATGGAGGGGCATCAGAAAATAATTAATGATGGAGGGGGCATCAGAAAATAATTAATGATGGAGGAGGCATCATAGAAAATAATTAATGATGGAGGGGGCATCATAGGAAATAAGTAAAGATGGAGGGGGCATCATAGAACATAATTAATGATGGAGGGGGCATCAGACAAAAATAAATGATGGAGGGGCATCATAGAAAATAATTAATGATGGAGGGGGCATCAGAAAATAATTAATGATGGAGGAGGCATCATAGAACATAATTAATGATGGAGGGGGCATCATAGAAAATAATTAATGATGGAGGGGGCATCATAGAAAATAATTAATGATGGAGCGGGCATCAGAAAATAATTAATGATGGAGGGGCATCATAGAAAATAATTAATGATGGAGGGGCATCATAGAAAATAATTAATGATGGAGGGGGCATCATAGAAAATAATTAATGATGGAGGGGCATCAGAAAATAATTAATGATGGAGGGGGCATCAGAAAATAATTAATGATGGAGGAGGCATCATAGAAAATAATTAATGATGGAGGGGGCATCATAGGAAATAAGTAAAGATGGAGGGGGCATCATAGAACATAATTAATGATGGAGGGGGCATCAGACAAAAATAAATGATGGAGGGGCATCATAGAAAATAATTAATGATGGAGGGGGCATCAGAAAATAATTAATGATGGAGGAGGCATCATAGAACATAATTAATGATGGAGGGGGCATCATAGAAAATAATTAATGATGGAGGGGGCATCATAGAAAATAATTAATGATGGAGCGGGCATCAGAAAATAATTAATGATGGAGGGGCATCATAGAAAATAATTAATGATGGAGGGGCATCATAGAAAATAATTAATGATGGAGGGGGCATCATAGAAAATAATTAATGATGGAGGGGCATCATAGAAAATAATTAATGATGGAGGGGGCATCATAGAAAATAATTAATGATGGAGGGGCAACATAGAAAATAATTAATGATGGAGGGGGCATCATAGAAAATAATTAATGATGGAGGGGGCATCATAGGAAATAAGTAAAAATGGAGGGGGCATCATAGAACATAATTAATGATGGAGGGGGCATCAGACAAAAATTAATGATGGAGGGGCATCATAGAAAATAATTAATGATGGAGGGGGCATCAGAAAATAATTAATGATGGAGGAGGCATCATAGAACATAATTAATGATGGAGGGGGCATCATAGAAAATAATTAATGATGGAGGGGGCATCATAGAAAATAATTAATGATGGAGGGGGCATCATAGAAAATAATTAATGATGGAGGGGGCATCATAGAAAATAATTAATAATGGAGGGGGCAACATAGAAAATAATTAATGATGGAGGGGGCATCATAGAAAATAATTAATGATGGAGGGGGCATCATAGAAAATAATTAATGATGGAGGGGGCATCATAGAAAATAATTAATGATGGAGGGGGCATCATAGAAAATAATTAATGATGGAGGGGCAACATAGAAAATAATTAATGATGGAGGGGGCATCATAGAAAATAATTAATGATGGAGGGGGCATCATAGGAAATAAGTAAAAATGGAGGGGGCATCATAGAACATAATTAATGATGGAGGGGGCATCAGACAAAAATTAATGATGGAGGGGCATCATAGAAAATAATTAATGATGGAGGGGGCATCAGAAAATAATTAATGATGGAGGAGGCATCATAGAACATAATTAATGATGGAGGGGGCATCATAGAAAATAATTAATGATGGAGGGGGCATCATAGAAAATAATTAATGATGGAGGGGGCATCATAGAAAATAATTAATGATGGAGGGGGCATCATAGAAAATAATTAATAATGGAGGGGGCAACATAGAAAATAATTAATGATGGAGGGGGCATCATAGAAAATAATTAATGATGGAGGGGGCATCATAGAAAATAATTAATGATGGAGGGGGCATCATAGAAAATAATTAATGATGGAGGGGGCATCATAGAAAATAATTAATAATGGAGGGGGCATCATAGAAAATAATTAATGATGGAGGGGGCAACATAGAAAATAATTAATGATGGAGGGGGCATCATAGAAAATAATTAATAATGGAGGAGGCATCATAGAAAATAATTAATGATGGAGGGGGCATCATAGAAAATAAGTAATAATGATGGAGGAGGCATCATAGAAAATAATTAATGATGGAGGGGCATCATAGAAAATAATTAATGATGGAGGGGCATCAGAAAATAATTAATGATGGAGGGGCATCATAAAAAATAATTAATGATGGAGGGGCATCATACAAAATAATTAATGATGGAGGGGGCATCAGACAATAATTAATGATGGAGGGGCATCATAGAAAATAAATAATGATGGAGGGGGCATCGTAGAAAATAATTAATGATGGAGGGGCATCATAGAAAATAATTAATGAAGGAGGGGGCATCATAGAAAATAATTAATAATGGAGGGGGCATCATACAAAATAAATAATGATGGAGGGGGCATCATAGAAAATAATTAATGATGGAGGGGGCATCAGAAAATAATTAATGATGGAGGGGCATCATAGAAAATAATTAATGATGGAGGGGCATCAGAAAATAATTAATGATGGCGGGGGAATCAGAAAATAATTAATGATGGAGGGGGCATCATAGAAAATAATGATGGAGGGGCATCATAGAAAATAATTAATGATGGAGGGGGCATCATAGAAAATAAGTAATGATGGAGGGGGTATCATAGAAAATAATTAATAATGGAGGGGGCATCATACAAAATAATTAATGATGGAGGGGCATCATAGAAAATAATTAATGAAGGAGGGGGCATCATAGAAAATAATGAATAATGGAGGGGGCATCATAGAAAATAATTAATGATGGAGGGGGCATCATAGAAAATAATTAATGATGGAGGGGCCATCAGAAAATAATTAATGATGGAGGGGCATCATAGAAAATAATTAATGATGGAGGGGCATCATACAAAATAATTAATGATGGAGGGGGCATCAGAAAATTATTAATGATGGAGGGGCATCATAGAAAATAATTAATGATGGAGGGGCATCATAGAAAATAATTAATGATGGAGTGGGCATCAGAAAATAATTAATGATGGAGGGGGCATCAGAAAATAATTAATGATGGAGGGGCATCATAGAAAATAATTAATAATGGAGGAGGCATCATAGAAAATAATTAATGATGGAGGGGGCATCATAGAAAATAAGTAATAATGATGGAGGAGGCATCATAGAAAATAATTAATGATGGAGGGGCATCATAGAAAATAATTAATGATGGAGGGGCATCAGAAAATAATTAATGATGGAGGGGCATCATAAAAAATAATTAATGATGGAGGGGCATCATACAAAATAATTAATGATGGAGGGGGCATCAGACAATAATTAATGATGGAGGGGCATCATAGAAAATAAATAATGATGGAGGGGGCATCGTAGAAAATAATTAATGATGGAGGGGCATCATAGAAAATAATTAATGAAGGAGGGGGCATCATAGAAAATAATTAATAATGGAGGGGGCATCATACAAAATAATTAATGATGGAGGGGGCATCATAGAAAATAATTAATGATTGAGGGGGCATCAGAAAATAATTAATGATGGAGGGGCATCATAGAAAATAATTAATGATGGAGGGGGCATCATAGAAAATAATTAATGATGGAGGGGCATCAGAAAATAATTAATGATGGAGGGGGAATCAGAAAATAATTAATGATGGAGGGGGCATCATAGAAAATAATGATGGAGGGGCATCATAGAAAATAATTAATGATGGAGGGGGCATCATAGAAAATAAGTAATGATGGAGGGGGCATCATAGAAAATAATTAATGATGGAGGGGCATCATAGAAAATAAATAATGAAGGAGGGGGCATCATAGAAAATAATGAATAATGGAGGGGGCATCATAGAAAATAATTAATGATGGAGGGGGCATCATAGAAAATAATTAATGATGGAGGGGCCATCAGAAAATAATTAATGATGGAGGGGCATCATAGAAAAGAATTAATGATGGAGGGGCATCATACAAAATAATTAATGATGGAGGGGGCATCAGAAAATTATTAATGATGGAGGGGCATCATAGAAAATAATTAATGATGGAGGGGCATCATAGAAAATAATTAATGATGGAGTGGGCATCAGAAAATAATTAATGATGGAGGGGGCATCAGAAAATAATTAATGATGGAGAGGCATCATAGAAAATAATTAATGATGGAGGGGGCATCAGAAAATAATTAATGATGGAGAGACATAATACAAAATAATTAATAAAGGAGGGGGCATCAGAAAATAATTAATGATGGAGGGGCATCATAGAAAATAATTAATGATGGAGGGGCATCATAGAAAATAATTAATGATGGAGGGGGCATCAGAAAATAATTAATGATGGAGAGGCATCATACAAAATAATTAATGATGGAGGGGCATCATAGAAAATAATTAATGATGGAGGGGGCATCAGAAAATAATTAATGATGGAGGGGCATCATAGAAAATAATTAATGATGGAGGGGGCATCATAGAAAATAATTAATGATGGAGGGGGCATCATAGAAAATAATTAATGATGGAGGGGGCATCAGAAAAAAATTAATGATGGAGGAGGCATCATAGAAAATAATTAATGATGGAGGGGGCATCATAGAAAATAATTAATGATGGAGGGGCATCAGAAAATAATTAATGATGGAGGAGGCATCATAGAAAATAATTAATGATGGAGGGGGCATCATAGAAAATATTTAATGATGGAGGAGGCATCATAGAAAATAATTAATGATGGAGGGGCATCATTGAAAATAATTAATGATGGAGGGGCATCAGAAAATAATTAATGATGGAGGGGGCATCAGAAAATAATTAATGATGGAGGAGGCATTATAGAAAATAATAAATGATGGAGGGGGCATCATAGGAAATAAGTAAAGATGGAGGGGGCATCATAGAACATAATTAATGATGGAGGGGGCATCAGACAAAAATTAATGATGGAGGGGCATCATAGAAAATAATTAATGATGGAGGGGGCATCAGAAAATAATTAATGATGGAGGAGGCATCATAGAACATAATTAATGATGGAGGGGGCATCATAGAAAATAATTAATGATGGAGGGGCATCATAGAAAATAATTAATGATGGAGGGGCATCATAGAAAATAATTAATGATGGAGGGGCATCAGAAAATAATTAATGATGGAGGGGGCATCAGAAAATACTTAATGAAGGAGGGGGCATCAGACAATAATTAATGATGGAGGGGCATCATAGAAAATAATTTATGGTGGAGGGGGCATCATAGAAAATAATGGTGGAGGGGGCATCAGAAAATAATAAATGATGGAGGGGGCATCAGAAAATAATAAATGATGGAGGGGGCATCAGAAAATAATTAATGATGGAGGGGCCTCATAGAAAATAATTAATGATGGAGGGGCATCAGAAAATAATTAATGATGGAGGGGGAATCAGAAAATAATTAATGATGGAGGGGCATCATAGAAAATAATGATGGAGGGGCATCATAGAAAATAATTAATGATGGAGGGGGCATCATAGAAAATAAGTAATGATGGAGGGGGCATCATAGAAAATAATTAATGATGGAGGGGCATCATAGAAAATAATTAATGATGGAGGGGCATCATAGAAAATAATTAATGATGGAGGGGCATCATAGAAAATAATTATTGAAGGAGGGGGCATCATAGAAAATAATTAATAATGGAGGAGGCATCATAGAAAATAATTAATGATGGAGGGGGCATCATAGAAAATAATTAATGATGGAGGGGGCATCATAGAAAATAATTAATGATGGAGGGGCATCAGAAAAAATTTAATAATGGAGGGGGCATCATAGAAAATAATTAATGATGGAGAGGCATAATACAAAATAATTAATGATGGAGGGGGCATCAGAAAATAATTAATGATGGAGGGGCATCATACAAAATAATTAATGATGGAGGGGGCATCAGAAAATAATTAATGATGGAGGGGCATCATACAAAATAATTAATGATGGAGGGGCATCAGAAAATAATTAATGATGGAGGGGGCAACATAGAAAATAATTAATGATGGAGGGGGCATCATACAAAATAATTAATGATGGAGGGGGCATCATAGAAAATAATTAATGATGGAGGGGGCATCATAGAAAATAATTAATGATGGAGGGGCATCATAGAAAATAATTAATGAAGGAGGGGGCATCATAGAAAATAATTAATAATGGAGGGGGCATCATAGAAAATAATTAATGATGGAGGGGGCATCATAGAAAATAATTAATGATGGAGGAGGCATCATAGAAAATAATTAATGATGGAGGGGGCATCATAGAAAATAATTAATGATGGAGGGGGCATCAGACAAAAATTAATGATGGAGGGGCATCATAGAAAATAATTAATGATGGAGGGGCATTAGAAAATATATAATGATGGAGGGGCATCATAGAAAATAATTAATGATGAAGGGGGCATCAGAAAATAATTAATGATCGAGGGGGCATCATAGAAAATAATTAATGATGGAGGGGGCATCAGACAAAAATTAATGATGGAGGGGCATCATAGAAAATAATTAATGATGGAGGGGCATCAGAAAATAATTAATGATGGAGGGGCATCATACAAAATAATTAATGATGGAGGGGGCATCAGAAAATAATTAATGATGGAGGGGGCATCATAGAAAATAATTAATGATGGAGGGGGCATCATAGAAAATAATTAATGATGGAGGGGCATCATAGAAAATAATTAATGATGGAGGGGGCATCATAGAAAATAATTAATGATGGAGGGGCATCATAGAAAATAATTAATGATGGAGGGGCATCATAGAAAATAATTAATGATGGAGGGGGCATCAGAGAAAATAATTATTGAAGGAGGGGTCATCATAGAAAATAATTAATAATGGAGGAGGCATCATAGAAAATAATTAATGATGGAGGGGGCATCATAGAAAATAAGTAATAATGATGGAGGAGGCATCATAGAAAATAATTAATGATGGAGGAGGCATCATAGAAAATAATTAATGATGGAGGGGCATCATAGAAAATAATTAATGATGGAGGAGGCATCATAGAAAATAATTAATGATGGAGGGGCATCAGAAAATAATTAATGATGGAGGGGCATCATACAAAATAATTAATGATGGAGGGGGCAACATAGAAAATAATTAATGATGGAGGGGGCAACATAGAAAATAATTAATGATGGAGGAGGCATCATAGAAAATAATTAATGATGGAGGGGCATCATAGAAAATAATTAATAATGGAGGAGGCATCATAGAAAATAATTAATGATGGAGGGGGCATCATAGAAAATAATTAATGATGGAGGGGGCATCAGACAAAAATTAATGATGGAGGGGCATCATAGAAAATAATTAATGATGGAGGGGCATCAGAAAATAAATAATGATGGAGGGGCATCATAGAAAATAATTAATGATGGAGTGGGCATCAGAAAATAATTAATGATGGAGGGGGCATCAGAAAATAATTAATGATGGAGGGGCATCATAGAAAATAATTAATGATGGAGGGGCATCATAGAAAATAATTAATGATGGAGGAGGCATCATAGAAAATAATTAATGATGGAGGGGGCATCATAGAAAATAATTAATGATGGAGGGGGCATCATAGAAAATAATTAATGATGGAGGGGGCATCAGAAAATAATTAATGATGGAGGGGCATCATAGAAAATAATTAATGATGGAGGGGGCATCATAGAAAATAATTAATGATGGAGGGGCATCAGAAAATAATTAATGATGGAGGGGCATCATACAAAATAATTAATGATGGAGGGGGCAACATAGAAAATAATTAATGATGGAGGGGGCAACATAGAAAATAATTAATGATGGAGGAGGCATCATAGAAAATAATTAATGATGGAGGGGCATCATAGAAAATAATTAATAATGGAGGAGGCATCATAGAAAATAATTAATGATGGAGGGGGCATCATAGAAAATAATTAATGATGGAGGGGGCATCAGACAAAAATTAATGATGGAGGGGCATCATAGAAAATAATTAATGATGGAGGGGCATCAGAAAATAAATAATGATGGAGGGGCATCATAGAAAATAATTAATGATGGAGTGGGCATCAGAAAATAATTAATGATGGAGGGGGCATCAGAAAATAATTAATGATGGAGGGGCATCATAGAAAATAATTAATGATGGAGGGGCATCATAGAAAATAATTAATGATGGAGGAGGCATCATAGAAAATAATTAATGATGGAGGGGGCATCATAGAAAATAATTAATGATGGAGGGGGCATCATAGAAAATAATTAATGATGGAGGGGGCATCAGAAAATAATTAATGATGGAGGGGCATCATAGAAAATAATTAATGATGGAGGGGGCATCATAGAAAATAATTAATGATGGAGGGGGCATCATAGAAAATAATTAATGATGGAGGGGGCATCAGAAAAAAATTAATGATGGAGGGGGCATCAGAAAATAATTAATGATGGAGAGGCATCATACAAAATAATTAATGATGGAGGGGCATCATAGAAAATAATTAATGATGGAGGGGCATCATAGAAAATAATTAATGATGGAGGGGCATCAGAAAATAATTAATGATGGAGGAGGCATCATAGAAAATAATTAATGATGGAGGGGCATCATAGAAAATAATTAATGATGGAGGGGGCATCATAGAAAATAATTAATGATGGAGGGGCATCATAAAAAATGATTAATGATGGAGGGGGCATCATAGAAAATAATTAATGATAGAGGGGCATCATAGAAAATAATTTATGATGGAGGGGCATCATAGAAAATAATTAATGATGGAGGGGCATCAGAAAATAATTAATGATGGAGGAGGCATCATAGAAAATAATTAATGATGGAGGGGCATCATAGAAAATAATTGATGATGAAGGCGCATCAGAAAATAATTAATGATGGAGGGGGCATCAGAAAATAATTAATGATGGAGGGGCATCATAGAAAATAATTAATGATGGAGGGGGCATCAGAAAATAATTAATGATGGAGGGGCATCATAGAAAATAATTAATGATGGAGGGGCATCATAGAATATAATTAATGATGGAGGGGCATCATAGAAAATAATTAATGATGGAGGGGCATCATAGAAAATAATTAATGATGGAGGGGGAATCATAGAAAAAAATTAATGATGGAGGGGGCATCATAGAAAATAATGGTGGAGGGTGCATCAGAAAATAATTAATGATAGGGGGGCATCAGAAAATAATTAATTATGGAGGGGGCATCAGAAATTAATTAATGATGGAGGGGGCATCATAGAAAATAATTAATGATGGAGGGGGCATCAGAAAATAATTAATGATGAAGGGGGCAACATAGAAATTAATTAATGATGGAGGGGTCATCATAGAAAATAATTAATGATGGAGGGGCATCATAGAAAATAATTAATGATGGAGGGAGCATCATAGAAAATAATGATGGAGGGGTCATCATAGAAAATAATTAATGATGGAGGGGGCATCATAGAAAATAAGTAATGATGGAGGGGGCATCATAGAAAATAATTAATGATGGAGGGGCATCATAGAAAATAATTAATGATGGAGGGGGCATCATACAAAATAATTAATGATGGAGGGGGCATCAGAAAATAATTAATGATAGGGGGGCATCAGAAAATAATTAATTATGGAGGGGGCATCAGAAATTAATTAATGATGGAGGGGGCATCATAGAAAATAATTAATGATGGAGGGGGCATCAGAAAATAATTAATGATGAAGGGGGCAACATAGAAATTAATTAATGATGGAGGGGTCATCATAGAAAATAATTAATGATGGAGGGGCATCATAGAAAATAATTAATGATGGAGGGAGCATCATAGAAAATAATGATGGAGGGGCATCATAGAAAATAATTAATGATGGAGGGGCATCATAGAAAATAATTAATGATGGAGGGGCATCATATATAATAATTAATGATGGAGGGTCATCATAGAAAATAATTAATGATGGAGGGGCATCATACAAAATAATTAATGATGGAGGGGGCATCAGAAAATAATTAATGATGGAGGGGGCATCATAGAAAATAAATATTGATGGAGCGGGCATCATAGAAAATAACTAATGATGGAGGGGCATCATAGAAAATAATTAATGATGGAGGGGGCATCATAGAAAATAATTAATGATGGAGGGGGCATCAGACAAAAATTAATGATGGAGGGGCATCATACAAAATAATTAATGATGGAGGGGGCATCAGAAAATAATTAATGATGGAGGGGACATCATAGAAAATAATTAATGATGGAGGGGGCATCATAGAAAATAATTAATGATGGAGGGGCATCATAGAAAATAATTAATGAAGGAGGGGGCATCATAGAAAATAATTAATAATGGAGGGGGTATCATAGAAAATAATTAATGATGGAGGGGGCATCATAGAAAATAATTAATGATGGAGGAGGCATCATAGAAAATAATTAATGATGGAGGGGGCATCATAGAAAATAATTAATGATGGAGGGGGCATCAGACAAAAATTAATGATGGAGGGGCATCATAGAAAATAATTAATGATGGAGGGGCATCATAGAAAATAATTAATGATGAAGGGGGCATCAGAAAATAATTAATGATCGAGGGGGCATCATAGAAAATAATTAATGATGGAGGGGCATCAGAAAATAATTAATGATGGAGGGGCATCATACAAAATAATTAATGATGGAGGGGGCATCAGAAAATAATTAATGATGGAGGGGGCATCATAGAAAATAATTAATGATGGAGGGGCATCATACAAAATAATTAATGATGGAGGGGGCATCAGAAAATAATTAATGATGGAGGGGGCATCATAGAAAATAATTAATGATGGAGGGGGCATCATAGAAAATAATTAATGATGGAGGGGGCATCATAGAAAATAATTAATGATGGAGGGGGCATCATAGAAAATAATTAATGATGGAGGGGCATCAGAGAAAATAATTAATGATGGAGGGGGCATCATAGAAAATAATTAATAATGGAGGAGGCATCATAGAAAATAATTAATGATGGAGGGGCATCATAGAAAATAAGTAATAATGATGGAGGGGCATCATAGAAAATAATTAATGATGGAGGGGCATCATAGAAAATAAGTAATAATGATGGAGGAGGCATCATAGAAAATAATTAGAGATGAGCGAACATGCTCGTCCGAGCTTGATGCTCGGTCGAGCATTAGGGTACTCGAAACTGCTCGTTACTCGGACGAATACTTCGCCCGCTCGAGAAAATGGCAGCTCCCGCCGTTTTGCTTTTTGGCGGCCAGAAACAGAGCCAATCACAAGCCAGGAGACTCTGCACTCCACCCAGCATGACGTGGTACCCTTACACGTCGATAGCAGTGGTTGGCTGGCCAGATCAGGTGACCCTGGGATAGACTAGCCGCTGGCCGCGCTGCTCGGATCATTCTGTCTCTGGATGCCGCTAGGGAGAGAGCTGCTGCTGGTCAGGGAAAGCGTTAGGGTGTTCTATTAGCTTACTGTTAGGCAGGAGTGATTCTACAAGAACCCAATAGCCCTTCTTAGGGCTACAATAACGTTCTACTTTTTTTATTTTAATTTGCATCTTTTACCATTTTGTGAGGAATTAGCAGGGGGACTTGCTACCGTTGTGTTTAGCTCTTAGTGGCGCACATATCCATAGCAAAGGCCGAAGTGGCAAAATTCAGTAGGGGTTGGATTTCTATTAGGCACTAACTCAGTGTCATCTCATCTGGCATAGTAGTGTGCTTCCTTTGATACTTGGCTAGAAAATAGCCATAGGAGAATACAAACAGCTTCTTGAAGCCTACAGTAGCGTTCTATATATTTGATTTCTGGTTGATCTGCTGGTGGCTGTAGTTTCTGCAGTGCATGTACTTGCCAATTCTGAGCAATTTGTAGTGAGACTTGCGACCGCTGTGTTCTGCGCTTAGTGGCGCACATATCCATAGCAAAGGCCGAAGTGGCAAAATTCAGTAGGGGTTGGATTTCTATTAGGCAATAACTCAGTGTCATCTCATCTGGCATAGTAGTGTGCTTCCTTTGATACTTGGCTAGAAAATAGCCATAGCAATAGGATAGGATTGTTTGGTTTTAAAAACTCAAAAAAAAACAAAAAACACAAAAAAACACAAAAAAAAACAAAAAGAAGTAAAAAAAAAAAAAAAAGTTATAACTCTCATTTTAAAAATGTTGAACCCGAGGGCTAGGGGTAGAGGACGAGGGCGGGGACGTGGGCGTCCAACTACTGCAGGGGTCAGAGGCCGTGGTCCTGGGCGGGGTGAGACACCACCTGCTGATGAGGGAGCAGGGGAACGCCGCAGAGCTACACTCCCTAGGTTCATGTCTGAAGTTACTGGGACTCGTGGTAGAGCACTGTTGAGGCCAGAACAGTGCGAACAGGTGATGTCGTGGATTGCTGACAATGCTTCGAGCAATTTGTCCACCACCAGTCAGTCTTCCACGCAGTCCACCCATGTCACCGAAATCCCCACTCCTACAGCTCCTGCACCTCAGCCTCCTCCCCCCCAGTCTGCCCCCTCCCAGGAAAATTTGGCATTTGAACCGGCATACTCTGAGGAACTGTTTTCTGGACCCTTCCCACAGTCACAAACCACTTGTCCGGTTGCTGCTGAGCAATTTTCCGATGCCCAGGTTTTCCACCAGTCACAGTCTGTGGGTGATGATGACCTTCTTGACGTAGTGGAAGTGTGTAAAGAGGTGTCCGACGATGAGGAGACACGGTTGTCAGACAGTGGGGAAGTTGTTGTCAGGGCAGGAAGTCCGAGGGGGGAGCAGACTGAGGGATCGGAGGATGATGAGGTGACAGACCCAAGCTGGGTTGAGAGGCCGGGTGAACACAGTGCTTCTGAGACGGAGGAGAGTCCTCGACCTGAACAGGTTGGAAGAGGCAGTGGTGGGGCCAGACGGAGAGGCAGGGCCAGAGCTGGTGCATCAGCGCCACTGTCAACTAGTGAAGCTCCCGTGGTGAGGGCTCTTGCGGCGAGGGCTAGATCTTCAGAAGTGTGGAGGTTCTTTAAGGAAACACCGGATGACCGACGGACTGTGGTGTGCAACATTTGCCAAACCAGGCTCAGCAGGGGTTCCACCACTACTAGCTTAACTACCACCAGTATGCGCAGGCATATGAATGCTAAGCACCCCACTCAGTGGCAACAAGCCCGTTCACCTCCGGCCGTGCACACCACTGCTCCTTCCCCTGTGTCAGCTGCTAGTCAGCCCCCTGCCCAGGACCCTGGCACAAAAACCCCATCGTCGCCTCCACGATCCTCCACAGCATCCACCAGCGTTCAGCTCTCCATACCCCAGACGCTGGAGCGGAAACGCAAATATAGTGCAACCCACCCGCACGCCCAAGCCCTTAATGTGCACATCTCCAGATTGCTTAGCCTGGAGATGCTGCCCTATAGGCTAGTAGAGACCGAGGCCTTTCGCAACCTCATGGCGGCGGCCGCCCCTCGGTATTCGGTCCCCAGCCGCCACTACTTTTCCCGATGTGCCGTCCCAGCCCTGCACCAGCACGTGTCAGACAACATCATCCGTGCCCTGACCAACGCCGTTTCTGACAAGGTCCACCTGACCACGGACACGTGGACGAGTGCTGCCGGGCAGGGCCACTATATATCGCTGACGGCACATTGGGTTAACTTGGTGGAGGCTGGGACCGAGTCTGACCCTGGGGCTGCTCATATACTGCCGACGCCGAGGATTGCGGGGCCTACCTCGGTCCAGGTGTTTCAGGCCTACTATGCCTCCTCCTCCTCCCACCCCTCCTCCACCTCCTCCTCCGAACTACCATCCGTGGGCACGGCGCCATCAGTCGGTAGCTCTAGGCACAGCAGCAGTGCCGTCGCTAAGCGACAGCAGGCGGTGCTCAAACTGCTGAGCCTAGGCGACAAAAGGCACACCGCCCAAGAGCTATTACAGGGCATCACGGCGCAGACTGATCTGTGGCTGGCACCGCTGAACCTCAAGCCGGGAATGGTTGTGTGTGACAACGGCCGTAACCTGGTGGCGGCTCTGCAACTCGGCAGACTGACACATGTGCCATGCCTGGCCCATGTGTTAAATCTGATAGTGCAGCGTTTCCTCAAGACATACCCCAATCTGTCTGATTTGCTCACGAAGGTGCGCCGCATCTGTGCGCATTTCAGGAAGTCCAGCCCAGATGCTGCCACTCTCAGGGCAGCGCAGCGCCGCCTCCAACTGCCCGCTCACCGACTGTTGTGCGACGTGCCCACGAGGTGGAATTCAACACTGACCATGTTATCCAGAGTTTACCAGCAGCGCAGAGCGATTGTAGACTGCCAGATGTCAACTTCCACCAGAACTGGTAGTCAGGTCAGTCAGCTTCCTCAAGTCTACAATGAGGAGTGGACGTGGATGTCTGATATCTGTCAGGTGCTGAGTAACTTTGAGGAGTCAACACAGATGGTCAGTGGCGATGCCGCCATCATCAGCCTCACCATCCCGCTGCTTGGCCTGTTGAAAAACTCTCTGGTCAGCATGAAGTCGGAAGCTTTGCGCTCGTCACAAGAGACGGGGGAAGAATATTCCCTTGTTGATAGCCAAAGCACCCTGAGGTCTGTTTCTCAGCGCATATCGGAGGAGGTGGAGGTGGAGGAGGATGAGGAGGAAGAGGAGGAGAATGTTGGCGAGACACAAGAGGGGACCATTGTTGAGTCCTTCACTGTTGAGCGTGTATGGGCAGAAGAAGAGGAGTTGGAGGAGTTGGAGGAGGAGGAAATGGACAGTCAGGCCAGTGAGGGGAGTGAATTCTTGCGCGTTGGGACTCTGGCGCATATGGCAGATTTCATGCTAGGCTGCCTATCCCGTGACCCTCGCGTTCAAAGAATTTATTCCAGCACCGATTACTGGGTGTTCACTCTCCTGGACCCACGGTACAAGCAAAATCTTTCCACTCTCTTCCCTGGAGAGGAAAGGAGTGTGAGAATGCATGAATACCAGCAGGCCCTGGTGCACAAGCTGAAACAGTATTTCCCTTCTGACAGCGCTAGCGGCAGAGTGCGTAGTTCTGCGGGACAAGTAGCGAGGGAGAGTAGGCGAGCAGCCAGCTTGTCCAGCACTGGCAGGGGTACGCTTTACAAGGCTTTTGCCAGCTTTATGTCACCCCAGCAAGACACTGTCACCTGTCCCCAGTCTCGGCAGAGTAGGGCTGATCTTTACAGAAAGATGGTGAGGGAGTACGTAGCTGACCATACCATCGTCCTAAATGATCACACAGCTCCCTACAACTACTGGGTTTCAAAGCTGGACATGTGGCACGAACTGGCGCTGTACGCCTTGGAGGTTCTTGCCTGCCCTGCCGCTAGCGTCTTGTCCGAGCGGGTTTTCAGTGCAGCTGGTGGCATCATCACCGATAAGCGTACACGCCTGTCGACTGACAGCGCTGACAGGCTGACGCTTATTAAGATGAATAAAGGCTGGATTTCTCCTAATTTCCAATCTCCACCAGGTGAAGGAAGCTCAACCTGAATAATTTATCCACTCCTCCTCCTCCTCCTCATTTTCCTCCTTCTCCTCCTCTTTGTACAGTAAAGCAGAGGAAAATGGCTATTTTTTGACAGGGCCCACTGGCTCTTGCTATAGTACTTCATGCATTTAATTTTTCTGGAGGGCCACCTACCCGGTCCTCTGTTTGAAACAATTTTTGTGAGTGCCACATACAGGCACTCAATCTATTCCATTTTTCTGGAGGGCCACCTACCCGGTCCTCTGTTTGAAACAATTTTTGTGAGTGCCACATACAGGCACTCAATCTATTCCATTTTTCTGGAGGGCCACCTACCCGGTCCTCTGTTTTAAAAAATTTTTGGGACTGCCACATACAGGCACTCAATCTATTCCATTTTACTGGAGGGCCACCTACCTGCTCCTCTGGTTTGAAACATTTTTGGGACTGCCACATACAGGCACTCAATCTATCCCATTTTACTGGAGGGCCACCTACCTGCTCCTCTGGTTTGAAACATTTTTGGGACTGCCACATACAGGCACTCAATCTATTCCATTTTTCTGGAGGGCCACCTACCTGCTCCTCTGGTTTGAAGAATTTTTGGGACTGCCACATACAGGCACTCAATCTATTCCATTTTACTGGAGGGCCACCTACCTGCTCCTCTGGTTTGAAGAATTTTTGGGACTGCCACATACAGGCACTCAATCTATTCCATTTTACTGGAGGGCCACCTACCTGCTCCTCTGGTTTGAAACATTTTTGGGACTGCCACATACAGGCACTCAATCTATTCCATTTTACTGCAGGGCCACCTACCCGGTCCTCTGTTTGAAACAATTTTTGTGAGTGCCACATACAGGCACTCAATCTATTCCATTTTTCTGGAGGGCCACCTACCCGGTCCTCTGTTTTAAAAAATTTTTGGGACTGCCACATACAGGCAGGGCAGCCATCAGGAAATTCGGGGCCCCATACAGCAAAAGTGTCTGGGCCCCAACACACCCCAAAACCGAACAAGCCTCCTGCCCCCCGCAGTGACCTTTCACAAACAGGGTTTGAGGCCTGTTGCTACGACAAGGCACACTCTTCTGGTAGATTGCCAATAGGAGTCATACTTTTGGTCAAGTATATTTATTATAGTGCAAATATGGCATCAAAAACTAAAGCATGGTGAACAGTAAACATATAAAAGTGTTTAACAGACAACATATAACAAATATAACATTATAAAGTGCAATTGCTAGGGCCGCCACTATCTTTTAATGTTTTAATAAAGAATTGTGTTAATTACCAGTGGGGGTGCTCCAGTGCACCTAAGGGCTCTTTACGTCACCCTGCCACCAGTCCTGAGGTAATCTGAAGTCCTGGTACCTGTGCCTGCTCAGCAACCTCTGTGAATCACTGCATAAGGGTCAGGACTTCATATTTCCTCAGAACCAATGGGAAGGAAAAGAAGGAGCGTTCATTGCATGCCCCAAGGAAACCTAAAGTCCCTGCACCTGCACACTGATTCACAGAGGCTGCTGAGCAGGCACAGATATCGGGATTTCGGATCACCGCAGTCCGCAGGACTGGCCGCTGGGTGACATAAGGAGCCCTTAGGTGCACTGGAGCACTCCCACTGCTCCTAAGCTGGTAATTAACATAATTCTTTATAAAAGCATTAAAGGATAACCATAGAGGCCATTTTGATGGAACTTACAGTGCTGAAGTCAGGGTCATCAGGTGCATAGCATGATACCTTCAGGTACTATGCTGTGCACCTGGTGCTCGATTCCCTTTAAACAAGGGATATATATAAAGACAAAATACTCATGTACCACACTATAAAAATAACTTTATTAGATGCATGCATCTATAAGTGTGTAGTCACAAGAATGCCAATAAATAAGCATCAGCATTCAATGGATAAAGTAAATGCAACAATGTTTATAAATATATGTAAACTTCACCATAGGTGTAAACAAAAAATTAAACCAACTCAAATCACTTTGAGCCTCTATTGCAACAAACAGTTGGTCCCAGCAGCTCCAAAAAAGTGTACAGTTGGTGCAACATGGTCCTTGTGCTGACTGCATCACAAGGACTGCACTTCTCACATCATAACCCATATATGATGCAGGGAGCTCTGAGCACTTGGAGCTGCAGTGAACTGTAATGACATCGTTTGTCTTTACAGTGCACTGCCACTCCAAGCACTGTGGAATTCCTTGCATTATAACTGGCTTAGGGTGCAGTCCTTGTGACGCGGTCAGCAAGGACCATGTTCTACAAACTATACTCTGGCCTGAAGCCACATCAGCTAGATCTTGGCAAAGTAACCGCAAATTCAGATTCACGGAGCAATCAGTCTTCTTACTTTCAGATTTGCAAAATCTTTTATCAAATTCCGCTACCTGTTCAGAAAATGCGGAAAACTTTACTAACAATTAACATCCCTACAGACAGCTCCCTGACACTGTGTGACTGACTACAGGATCTGGGAGTCATTAGTGACATCTAGTACCTTATAGATGACAATCTCTTCCATCAGGAGAACTTTATTCCGGGTTCTCCAATCCATGACGTATCACAGGTGAATTCACAGCTGGATATCTTCAGCTCCGTGCAGCATCTCCACCCGGCGTCCCTAAAAATACCACAGTCACTTACAGTATAAAGTCTCCTGGATAACAACACTGCGCTCCTAAATAACCCTCACAACACAAGTAACCGCACGCTACCCCACATAGAACACATCCCCTCATTATTGATATGCTGCCCCCCCCCACAATGATTTATTTGATATGCTGCCCCCCACAAGGAATGAAATGATATGCTGCCCCCCCACAATGAATAAAATGATATGCCGCCCCCTCCCCCACAAGGAATGAAATGATATGCCGCCCCCCACAATAAATTAAATGATATGCCGTCCCCCCCCACAATGGATTAAATGATATGCTGCCCCCCCACAATGGAATAAATATGCTGCCCCCCACAATGAATTAAATGATATGCCGCCCCCCCCCACAATGGATTAAATAATATGCTGCCCCCCCCCCACAATGGATTAAATAATATGCTGCCCCCCACAATGGATTAAATGATGTGCTGCCCCCCCACAATGGAATAAATGATATGCCGCCCCCCCCCCCCACAATGGATTAAATAATATGCTGCCCCCCCCCACAATGGATTAAATAATATGCTGCCCCCCCCACAATGGATTAAATGATATGCTGCCCCCCCCCACAATGAATTAAATGATATGCTGCCCCCCACAATGAATTAAATGATATGCTGCCCCCCACAATGAATTAAATGATATGCTGCCCCCCCCACAATGAATTAAATGATATGCTGCCCCCCCCCCACACAATGGATTAAATGATATGCTGGAATAAATATGCTGCCCCCCACAATGAATTAAATGATATGCCGCCCCCCCCCCACAATGGATTAAATAATATGCTGCCCCCCCCCCACAATGGATTAAATAATATGCTGCCCCCCACAATGAATTAAATGATATGCTGCCCCCCACAATGAATTAAATGATATGCTGCCCCCCCCACAATGAATTAAATGATATGCTGCCCCCCACAATGAATTAAATGATATGCTGCCCCCCCCCCACAATGGATTAAATGATATGCTGCCCCCCCCCACAATGGATTAAATAATATGCTGCCCCCCACAATGAATTAAATGATATGCTGCCCCCCCCCACAATGGATTAAATGATATGCTGCCCCCCACAATGAATTAAATGATATGCTGCCCCCCCACAATGAATTAAATGATATGCTGCCCCCCACAATGGAATAAATGATATGCTGCCCCCCCCCACAATGGATTAAATGATATGCTGCCCCCCCACAATGAATTAAATGATATGCTGCCCCCCCACAATGGAATAAATGATATGCTGCCCCCCCCACAATGGATTAAATGATATGCTGCCCCCCCCCCACAATGAATTAAATGATATGCTGCCCCCCCCCACAATGAATTAAATGATATGCTGCCCCCCCCACAATGGAATAAATGATATGCTGCCCCCCCCCCCAATGGAATAAAATGATGTGCTGCCCCCCCACAATGGAATAAATGATATGCTGCCCCCCCCACAATGAATTAAATGATATGCTGCCCCCCCCACAATGGATTAAATGATATGCTGGAATAAATATGCTGCCCCCCACAATGAATTAAATGATATGCCGCCCCCCCCCACAATGGATTAAATAATATGCTGCCCCCCCCCCCACAATGGATTAAATAATATGCTGCCCCCCACAATGAATTAAATGATATGATGCCCCCCCCACAATGGATTAAATGATATGCTGCCCCCCCACAATGGAATAAATGATATGCTGCCCCCCACAATGGAATAAATGATGTGCTGCCCCCCACAATGGAATAAATGATATGCTGCCCCCCCCACAATGGAATAAATGATATGCTGCCCCCCACAATGAATTAAATGATATGCTGCCCCCCCACAATGGAATAAATGATATGCTGCCCCCCCCCCCACAATGGATTAAATGATATGCTGCCCCCCCACAATGAATTAAATGATATGCTGCCCCCCCACAATGGAATAAATGATATGCTGCCCCCCCCACAATGGATTAAATGATATGCTGCCCCCCCCCCACAATGAATTAAATGATATGCTGCCCCCCCCCCACAATAGAATAAATGATATGCTGCCCCCCCCCCAATGGAATAAAATGATGTGCTGCCCCCCCACAATGGAATAAATGATGTGCTGCCCCCCCACAATGGAATAAAATGATGTGCTGCCCCCCCACAATGGAATAAAATGATGTGCTGCCCCCCCCCAATGGAATAAAATGATGTGCTGCCCCCCCACAATGGAATAAAATGATGTGCTGCCCCCCCCACAATGGAATAAAATGATGTGCTGCCCCCCCACAATGGAATAAATGATATGCTGCCCCCCCCCCCACAAGGAATTAAATGATGTGCTGCCCCTCCACACTGAATTATTTAATATGCTGCCTCCTCCCCCACCATGAATTATATAATGTTCTGCCCCCATATTTTAATAAGCCCCCACCATGTTTTTACTGCTATTTGATTTAAAAAAAAAAAAAACTCGTACTCACCTCAGGCTCCCACATCTTCTTTCTTCAGCCCGCGGCCAGGCAGGAAATGGTGCGCGGCCGCGTGATGACGTCATCGCGCGGCCGCGCATCCTAATTCATGGAGCGATGTGGCCGGAAGACAACCCCGGCGCACATCGCTCCAGTAATAGTGCTCGAGCGGCCGTTTCCGGCCGCATCGAGCACTATACAGTGACGGGCAGGAGCTTCCGGTCCGGACGGACGGAGGTCCCTGCCCGTCTACCGTGGAGAGTGTCGGGGCCTGCCGGGGCCCCAGCAGGAGCATGAATATCGGCGCTATTGGAGCGCCAGGCCGGGGGCCCCCAACCAATAAATCCGGATCCGGGGGCCCGGCGCTAGCGCTCCAATAGCGCCAATGATGATCCGGCTCTGCTCATGGCAGATGCGGCCCTGCGGGCCCCCCCCTAGTGTCTTAGAGTCCGGGCCCCATAGGGCAGTACCAGTTGTACTGCCCTATCGGCGGCCCTGCATACAGGCACTCAATCTATTCCATTTTACTGGAGGGCCACCTACCTGCTCCTCTGGTTTGAAACATTTTTGGGACTGCCACATACAGGCACTCAATCTATCCCATTTTACTGGAGGGCCACCTACCTGCTCCTCTGGTTTGAAACATTTTTGGGACTGCCACATACAGGCACTCAATCTATTCCATTTTACTGCAGGGCCACCTACCTGCTCCTCTGGTTTGAAGAATTTTTGGGACTGCCACATACAGGCACTCAATCTATTCCATTTTACTGGAGGGCCACCTACCTGCTCCTCTGGTTTGAAGAATTTTTGGGACTGCCACATACAGGCACTCAATCTATTCCATTTTACTGGAGGGCCACCTACCTGCTCCTCTGGTTTGAAACATTTTTGGGACTGCCACATACAGGCACTCAATCTATCCCATTTTACTGGAGGGCCACCTACCTGCTCCTCTGGTTTGAAACATTTTTGGGACTGCCACATACAGGCACTCAATCTATTCCATTTTACTGCAGGGCCACCTACCTGCTCCTCTGGTTTGAACAATTTTTGGGACTGCCACATACAGGCACTCAATCTATTCCATTTTACTGGAGGGCCACCTACCTGCTCCTCTGGTTTGAAACATTTTTGGGACTGCCACATACAGGCACTCAATCTATTCCATTTTACTGCAGGGCCACCTACCTGCTCCTCTGGTTTGAACAATTTTTGGGACTGCCACATACAGGCACTCAATCTATTCCATTTTACTGCAGGGCCACCTACCTGCTCCTCTGGTTTGAACAATTTTTGGGACTGCCACATACAGGCACTCAATCTATTCCATTTTACTGGAGGGCCACCTACCTGCTCCTCTGGTTTGAAGAATTTTTGGGACTGCCACATACAGGCACTCAATCTATTCCATTTTACTGGAGGGCCACCTACCTGCTCCTCTGGTTTGAAACATTTTTGGGACTGCCACATACAGGCACTCAATCTATCCCATTTTACTGGAGGGCCACCTACCTGCTCCTCTGGTTTGAAAAATGTTTGGGACTGCCACATACAGGCACTCAATCTATTCCATTTTACTGGAGGGCCACCTACCTGCTCCTCTGGTTTGAAACATTTTTGGGACTGCCACATACAGGCACTCAATCTATTCCATTTTACTGCAGGGCCACCTACCTGCTCCTCTGGTTTGAACAATTTTTGGGACTGCCACATACAGGCACTCAATCTATTCCATTTTACTGCAGGGCCACCTACCTGCTCCTCTGGTTTGAACAATTTTTGGGACTGCCACATACAGGCACTCAATCTATTCCATTTTACTGGAGGGCCACCTACCTGCTCCTCTGGTTTGAAGAATTTTTGGGACTGCCACATACAGGCACTCAATCTATTCCATTTTACTGGAGGGCCACCTACCTGCTCCTCTGGTTTGAAACATTTTTGGGACTGCCACATACAGGCACTCAATCTATCCCATTTTACTGGAGGGCCACCTACCTGCTCCTCTGGTTTGAAAAATGTTTGGGACTGCCACATACAGGCACTATCCAAATTAAATTGTCTCCATAGCAGCCTCCACACGTTGTCTCCATTGCTACCTCCAAAAGTCGTCCATATAGCTGCCTCCATACATCGTCCCTTTATCAAACGAGGTGTGTCAGGCAGAAATTTGGGTTGTTTTCATGGATTCCACATCAAAGTTGTTAACTTTGTCGCCACCCTGCTGTGTTATCCACAAAATATACTGGCAAACTTTTACCATTTACCAATATTATTTCAGCGCTTCTTGCGCATCTGTTTACATTCCCCTCACCCGCCATATCCTAAACTTATAAGAACGCTACTACACTTGATCTTATACAAAAGGTTCTTAGAAGTGCTGTTTGGGGAGTAGCCTAGAGACAGGGGCTTGGATTGGCGAAAGCTCGCCTGGCAGCGGAACGCCAGCTCCATGCGCATCATGCGCTTCTTGCGCATCTGTTTACATTCCCCTCACCCGCCATATCCTAAACTTATAAGAACGCTACTACACTTAACTTGGTGCAGGCTGGGACCGAGTCTGACCCTGGGGCTGGTCATATACTGCCGACGCAGAGAATTGCGGGGCCTACCTCGGTCCAGGTCTCAAAGGCCTACTATACCTCCTCCCACCCCTCCTCCACCTCCTCCTCCTCCGAATTACCATCCGTGGGCATGGCGCCATCAGTCGGTAGCTCTAGGCACAGCAGCAGTGCCGTCGCTAAGCGACAGCAGGCGGTGCTGAAACTGCTGAGCCTAGGCGATAAAAGGCACACCGCCCAAGAGCTATTGCAGGGCATTCCACATCAAACTTGTTAACTTTGTCGCCACCCTGCTGTGTAATCCCCAAAATATACTTGCAAACTTTTACCATTTAGGGATATTATTTCAGCGCTTCTTGCGCATCTGTTTACATTCCCCTCACCCGCCATATCCTAAACTTATAAGAACGCTACTACACTTGATCTTATACAAAAGGTTCTTAGAAGTGCTGTTTGGGGAGTAGCCTAGAGACACGGGCTTGGATTGGCGAAAGCTCGCCTGGCAGCGGAGCGCCAGCTCCATGCCAAGATCCAACTAACATAGTTTTAACTGCAGCACCTTTAATCTACTACTAGTTCACTGCCTCCATACATGGTCCCCTTATCAAACGAGCTGTGTCAGGCAGAATTTTGGGTTGTTTTCATGGCTTCCATGTTAACTTTGTCGCCACCCTGCTGTGTAATCCACAAAATATACTGGCAAACTTTTATCATGTACCGATATTATTTGAGCGCTTCTTGCTCACCTCCTTTGGTTCCTCTCTGCCACCCATTGGTTTGAAGCCTGAGTCCATTTAGAGTATGTCGCCATGCCACTCTCTAGCCCGCTGCCTCTGCCTCTGCATGCCGTCCCCTATAGTGTCAGGGTCAATTATTGGATGTTTTAGATACTATCTAGCTTCATTCTGTCACTCTGTCATGGCCATGCTGTTGCCCATAATTTTGGCATAATGGTGCGATTAGGCAGCCTCAGAGGCATCCATGCATGCTGCCCCTGCTGTTTCCTGTCCATTTCCGTGGTGTTTCCATCCTTTTCTGAGGTTCCCAGGTGTTTGGCCAAGCTTCCCTGTGCAGAGCCTTGGTCCCCTTGAAAAATGCTCGAGTCTCCCATTGACTTCAATGGCGTTCGTTATTCGAGACGAGCACTCGAGCATCGGGAAAAGTTCGTCTCGAATAACGAGTACCCGAGCATTTTAGTGTTCGCTCATCTCTAAAAATAATTAATGATGGAGGGGCATCATAGAAAATAATTAATGATGGAGGGGCATCATAGAAAATAATTAATGATGGAGGGGCATCATAGAAAATAATTATTGAAGGAGGGGGCATCATAGAAAATAATTAATAATGGAGGGGGCATCATAGAAAATAATTAATGATGGAGGGGGCATCATAGAAAATAATTAATGATGGAGGGGCATCATAGAAAATAATTAATGATGGAGGGGCATCATAGAAAATAATTATTGAAGGAGGGGGCATCATAGAAAATAATTAATAATGGAGGGGGCATCATAGAAAATAATTAATGATGGAGGGGGCATAATACAAAATAATTAATGATGGAGGGGGCATCAGAAAATAATTAATGATGGAGGGGCATCATACAAAATAATTAATGATGGAGGGGCATCATAGAAAATAATTAATGATGGAGGGGGCATCATAGAAAATAATTAATGATGGAGGGGGCATCATAGAAAATAATTAATGATGGAGGGGGAATCAGAAAATATTTAATGATGGAGGGGGCATCATAGAAAATAATTAATGATGGAGGAGGCATCATAGAAAATAATTAATGATGGAGGGGGCATGATATAAAATAATTAATGATGGAGGGGCATCATAGAAAATAATTAATGATGGAGGGGGCATGATATAAAATAATTAATGATGGAGGGGCATCATAGAAAATAATTAATGATGGAGGGGGCATCATAGAAAATAATTAATGATGGAGGGGGCATCATAGAAAATAATTAATGATGGAGGGGGCATCAGAAAATATTTAATGATGGAGGGGGCATCATAGAAAATAATTAATGATAGAGGGGGCATGATAGAAAATAATTAATGATGGAGGGGCATGATAGAAAATAATTAATGATGGAGGGGGCATGATAGAAAATAATTAATGATGGAGGGGCATGATAGAAAATAATTAATGATGGAGGAGGCATCATAGAAAATAATTAATGATGGAGGGGCATCATAGAAAATAATTAATGATGGAGGGGGCATGATAGAAAATAATGAATGATGGAGGGGGCATCAGAAAATAATTAATGATGGAGGAGGCATCATAGAAAATAATTAATGATGGAGGGGGCATCATAGAAAATAATTAATGATGGAGGGGGCATCTTAGAAATTAATTAATGATGGAGGGGGCATCATAGAAAATAAATAATGATGGAGGGGCATCATAGAAAATAATTAATGGTGGAGGGGGCATCAGAAAATAATTAATGATGGAGGAGGCATCATAGAAAATAATTAATGGTGGAGGGGCATCTTAGAAAATAATTAATGATGGAGCGGGCATCATAGAAAATAATTAATGATGGAGGGGGCATCATAGAAAATAATTAATGATGGAGGGGGCATCATAGAAAATAATTAATGATGGAGGGGGCATCATAGAAAATAATTAATGATGGAGGAGGCATCTTAGAAAATAATTAATGATGGAGGGGCATCATAGAAAATAATTAATGATGGAGGGGGCATCATAGAAAATAATTAATAATGGAGGGGGCATCTTAGAAAATAATTAATGATGGAGGGGGCATCATAGAAAATAATTAATGATGGAGGGGGCATCATAGAAAATAATTAATGATGGAGGGGGCATCATAGAAAATAATTAATGATGGAGGGGGCATCATAGAAAATAATTAATGATGGAGGGGGCATCATAGAAAATAATTAATGATGGAGGGGGCATCATAGAAAATAATTAATGATGGAGGAGGCATCTTAGAAAATAATTAATGATGGAGGGGCATCATAGAAAATAATTAATGATGGAGGGGGCATCATAGAAAATAATTAATAATGGAGGGGGCATCTTAGAAAATAATTAATGATGGAGGGGCATCATAGAAAATAATTAATGATCGAGGAGGCATCATAGAAAATAATTAATGATGAAGGGGGCATCATAGAAAATAATTCATGATGGAGGGGGCATCATAGAAAATAATTAATGGTGGAGGGGGCATCAGAAAATAATTATTGATGGAGGGGGCATCAGAAAATAATTAATGATGGAGGAGGCATCATAGAAAATAATTAATGATGGAGGGGGCATCAGAAAATAATTAATGATGGAGGAGGCATCATAGAAAATAATTAATGATGGAGGGGGCATCATAGAAAATAATTAATGATGGAGGGGGCATCATAGAAAATAATTAATGATGGAGGGGGCATCAGAAAATAATTAATGATGGAGGGGCATCATAGAAAATAATTAATGATGGAGGAGGCATCATAGAAAATAATTAATGATGGAGGGGCATCATAGAAAATAATTAATGATGGAGGGGGCATCAGAAAATAATTAATGATGGAGGGGCATCATAGAAAATAATTAATGATGGAGGAGGCATCATAGAAAATAATTAATGATGGAGGGGCATCATAGAAAATAATTAATGATGGAGGGGGCATCTTAGAAAATAATTAATGATGGAGGGGCATCATAGAAAATAATTAATGATGGAGGGGGCATCTTAGAAAATAATTAATGGTGGAGGGGGCATCAGAAAATAATTAATGATGGAGGAGGCATCATAGAAAATAATTAATGGTGGAGGGGCATCATAGAAAATAATTAATGATGGAGCGGGCATCATAGAAAATAATTAATGATGGAGGGGGCATCATAGAAAATAATTAATGATGGAGGGGGCATCATAGAAAATAATTAATGATGGAGGGGCATCATAGAAAATAATTAATGATGGAGGGGCATCATAGAAAATAATTAATGATGGAGGGGGCATCATAGAAAATAATTAATGATGGAGGGGCATCATAGAAAATAATTAATGATGGAGGGGCATCATAGAAAATAATTAATGATGGAGGGGGCATCTTAGAAAATAATTAATGATGGAGGGGCATCATAGAAAATAATTATTGATGGAGGGGGCATCTTAGAAAATAATTAATGATGGAGGGGGCATCATAGAAAATAATTAATGATGGAGGGGGCATCATAGAAAATAATTAATGAAGGAGGGGGCATCTTAGAAAATAATTAATGATGGAGGGGCATCATAGAAAATAATTATTGATGGAGGGGGCATCTTAGAAAATAATTAATGATGGAGGGGGCATCATAGAAAATAATTAATGATGGAGGGGGCATCTTAGAAAATAATTAATGATGGAGGGGGCATCATAGAAAATAACTAATGATGGAGGGGGCATCAGAAAATAATTAATGATGGAGGGGCATCATAGAAAATAATTAATGATGGAGGGGCATCATAGAAAATAATTAATGATGGAGGGGGCATCATACAAAATAATTAATGATGGAGGGGCATCATAGAAAATAATTAATGATGGAGGGGGCATCATAGAAAATAATTAATGATGGAGGAGGCATCTTAGAAAATAATTAATGATGGAGGGGCATCATAGAAAATAATTAATGATGGAGGAGGCATCATAGAAAATAATTAATGATGGAGGGGGCATCTTAGAAAATAATTAATGATGGAGGGGCATCATAGAAAATAATTAATGATGGAGGGGGCATCTTAGAAAATAATTAATGATGGAGGGGGCATCTTAGAAAATAATTAATGATGGAGGGGGCATCATAGAAAATAATTAATGATGGAGAGGCATCATACAAAATAATTAATGATGGAGGGGCATCATAGAAAATAATTAATGATGGAGGGGGCATCATAGAAAATAATTAATGATGGAGGAGGCATCTTAGAAAATAATTAATGATGGAGGGGCATCATAAAAAATAATTAATGATGGAGGAGGCATCATAGAAAATAATTAATGATGGAGGGGGCATCTTAGAAAATAATTAATGATGGAGGGGCATCATAGAAAATAATTAATGATGGAGGGGGCATCTTAGAAAATAATTAATGATGGAGGGGCATCATAGAAAATAATTATTGATGGAGGGGGCATCTTAGAAAATAATTAATGATGGAGGGGGCATCATAGAAAATAACTAATGATCGAGGGGCATCATAGAAAATAATTAATAATGGAGGGGGCATCATTGAAAATAATGAATGATGGAGGGGGCATCATAGAAAATAACTAATGATGGAGGGGGCATCAGAAAATAATTAATGATGGAGGAGGCATCATAGAAAATAATTAATGGTGGAGGGGGCATCATACAAAATAATTAATGATGGAGGGGCATCATACAAAATAATTAATGATGGAGGGGGCATCAGAAAATAATTAATGATAGAGGGGGCATGATAGAAAATAATTAATGATGGAGGGGCATCATAGAAAATAATTAATGATGGAGGGGGCATGATAGAAAATAATTAATGATGGAGGGGCATCATAGAAAATAATTAATGATGGAGGGGGCATCAGAAAATATTTAATGATGGAGGGGGCATCATAGAAAATAATTAATGATGGAGGGGGCATCATAGAAAATAATTAATGATGGAGGGGGCATGATAGAAAATAATTAATGATGGAGGGGCATCATAGAAAATAATTAATGATGGAGGGGGCATCAGAAAATATTTAATGATGGAGGGGGCATCATAGAAAATAATTAATGATGGAGGGGGCATCATAGAAAATAATTAATGATGGAGGGGGCATCATAGAAAATAATTAATAATGGAGGAGGCATCATAGAAAATAATTAATGATGGAGGGGCATCATAGAAAATAATTAATGATGGAGGGGGCATCATAGAAAATAATTAATGATGGAGGGGGCATCATAGAAAATAATTAATGATGGAGGGGGCATCTTAGAAAATAATTAATGATGGAGGGGCATCATAGAAAATAATTAATGATGGAGGGGGCATCATAGAAAATAATTAATGATGGAGGGGGCATCATAGAAAATAATTAATGATGGAGGGGGCATCAGAAAATAATTAATGATGGAGGAGGCATCATTGAAAATAATTAATGGTGGAGGGGCATCATAGAAAATAATTAATGATGGAGCAGGCATCATAGAAAATAATTAATGATGGAGGGGGCATCATAGAAAATAATTAATGATGGAGGGGGCATCATAGAAAATAATTAATGATGGAGGAGGCATCATTGAAAATAATTAATGGTGGAGGGGCATCATAGAAAATAATTAATGATGGAGCAGGCATCATAGAAAATAATTAATGATGGAGGGGGCATCATAGAAAATAATTAATGATGGAGGGGCATCATAGAAAATAATTAATGGTGGAGGGGGCATCAGAAAATAATTAATGATGGAGGAGGCATCATAGAAAATAATTAATGATGGAGGGGGCATCATAGAAAATAATTAATGATGGAGGGGGCATCTTAGAAAATAATTAATGATGGAGGGGCATCATAGAAAATAATTAATGATGGAGGGGCATCATAGAAAATAATTAATGGTGGAGGGGGCATCAGAAAATAATTAATGATGGAGGAGGCATCATAGAAAATAATTAATGTTGGAGGGGCATCATAGAAAATAATTAATGATGGAGCGGGCATCATAGAAAATAATTAATGATGGAGGGGGCATCATAGAAAATAATTAATGATGGAGCGGGCATCATAGAAAATAATTAATGATGGAGGAGGCATCTTAGAAAATAATTAATGATGGAGGGGCATCATAGAAAATAATTAATGATGGAGGGGGCATCATAGAAAATAATTAATGATGGAGGGGGCATCTTAGAAAATAATTAATGATGGAGGGGCATCATAGAAAATAATTATTGATGGAGGGGGCATCTTAGAAAATAATTAATGATGGAGGGGGCATCATAGAAAATAATTAATGATGGAGGGGGCATCATAGAAAATAATTAATGATGGAGGGGGCATCTTAGAAAATAATTAATGATGGAGAGGGCATCATAGAAAATAATTAATGATGTTGGGGGCATCATAGAAAATAATTAATGATGGAGGGGGCATCTTAGAAAATAATTAATGATGGAGGGGGCATCATAGAAAATAACTAATGATGGAGGGGGCATCAGAAAATAATTAATGATGGAGGAGGCATCATAGAAAATAATTAATGATGGAGGGGGCATCATAGAAAATAACTAATGATGGAGGGGGCATCAGAAAATAATTAATGATGGAGGAGGCATCATAGAAAATAATGAATGGTGGAGGGGGCATCATAGAAAATAATTAATGATGGAGGGGGCATCATACAAAATAATTAATGATGGAGGGGGCATCAGAAAATAATTAATGATGGAGGGGCATCTTACAAAATAATTAATGATGGAGGGGGCATCAGAAAATAATTAATGATGGAGGGGGCATCATAGAAAATAATTAATGGTGGAGGGGGCATCAGAAAATAATTAATGATGGAGGAGGCATCATAGAAAATAATTAATGGTGGAGGGGCATCATAGAAAATAATTAATGGTGGAGGGGGCATCAGAAAATAATTAATGATGGAGGAGGCATCATAGAAAATAATTAATGGTGGAGGGGCATCATAGAAAATAATTAATGATGGAGCGGGCATCATAGAAAATAATTAATGATGGAGGGGGCATCATAGAAAATAATTAATGATGGAGGGGGCATCATAGAAAATAATTAATGATGGAGGGGGCATCAGACAATAATTAATGATGGAGGGGCATCATAGAAAATAATTAATGATGGAGGAGGCATCTTAGAAAATAATTAATGATGGAGGGGCATCATAGAAAATAATTAATGATGGAGGAGGCATCATAGAAAATAATTAATGATGGAGGGGGCATCTTAGAAAATAATTAATGATGGAGGGGCATCATAGAAAATAATTATTGATGGAGGGGCATCATAGAAAATAATTAATGATGGAGGGGGCATCTTAGAAAATAATTATTAATGATGGAGGGGGCATCAGAGAAAATAATTAATGATGGAGGGGGCATCATAGAAAATAATTAATGATGGAGGGGGCATCTTAGAAAATAATTAATGATGGAGGGGCATCATAGAAAATAATTATTGATGGAGGGGGCATCTTAGAAAATAATTAATGATGGAGGGGGCATCATAGAAAATAACTAACGATCGAGGGGCATCATAGAAAATAATTAATAATGGAGGGGGCATCATAGAAAATAATTAATGATGGAGGGGGCATCAAAGAAAATAACTAATGATGGAGGGGGCATCAGAAAATAATTAATGATGGAGGAGGCATCATAGAAAATAATTAATGGTGGAGGGGGCATCATACAAAATAATTAATAATGGAGGGGGCATCATACAAAATAATTAATGATGGAGGGGGCATCAGAAAATAATTAATGATAGAGGGGGCATGATAGAAAATAATTAATGATGGAGGGGCATCATAGAAAATAATTAATGATGGAGGGGCATCCTAGAAAATAATTAATGATGGAGGGGGCATCAGAAAATATTTAATGATGGAGGGGGCATCATAGAAAATAATTAATGATGGAGGGGGCATCATAGAAAATAATTAATGATGGAGGGGGCATGATAGAAAATAATTAATGATGGAGGGGCATCATAGAAAATAATTAATGATGGAGGGGGCATCAGAAAATATTTAATGATGGAGGGGGCATCATAGAAAATAATTAATGATGGAGGGGCATCATAGAAAATAATTAATGATGGAGGGGGCATCATAGAAAATAATTAATAATGGAGGGGCATCATAGAAAATAATTAATGATGGAGGGGCATCATAGAAAATAATTAATGATGGAGGGGGCATCATAGAAAATAATTAATGATGGAGGGGGCATCAGAAAATAATTAATGGTGGACGGGGCATCATAGAAAATAATTAATGATGGAGGGGGCATCATAGAAAATAATTAATGATGGAGGGGGCATCATAGAAAATAATTAATGATGGAGGGGGCATCAGAAAATAATTAATGATGGAGGAGGCATCATTGAAAATAATTAATGGTGGAGGGGCATCATAGAAAATAATTAATGATGGAGCAGGCATCATAGAAAATAATTAATGATGGAGGGGGCATCATAGAAAATAATTAATGATGGAGGGGGCATCATAGAAAATAATTAATGGTGGAGGGGGCATCAGAAAATAATTAATGATGGAGCAGGCATCATAGAAAATAATTAATGATGGAGGGGGCATCATAGAAAATAATTAATGATGGAGGGGGCATCATAGAAAATAATTAATGATGGAGGGGCATCAGAAAATAATTAATGATGGAGGAGGCATCATAGAAAATAATTAATGATGGAGGGGGCATCTTAGAAAATAATTAATGATGGAGGGGCATCATAGAAAATAATTAATGATGGAGGGGGCATCATAGAAAATAATTAATGATGGAGCAGGCATCATAGAAAATAATTAATGATGGAGGGGGCATCATAGAAAATAATTAATGATGGAGGGGGCATCATAGAAAATAATTAATGATGGAGGAGGCATCATTGAAAATAATTAATGGTGGAGGGGGCATCATAGAAAATAATTAATGATGGAGGGGGCATCATAGAAAATAATTAATGATGGAGGGGGCATCAGAAAATAATTAATGATGGAGGGGGCATCATAGAAAATAATTAATGATGGAGGGGGCATCATAGAAAATAATTAATGATGGAGGGGGCATCATAGAAAATAATTAATGGTGGAGGGGGCATCAGAAAATAATTAATGATGGAGGAGGCATCATAGAAAATAATTAATGATGGAGGGGGCATCATAGAAAATAATTAATGATGGAGGGGGCATCTTAGAAAATAATTAATGGTGGAGGGGGCATCAGAAAATAATTAATGATGGAGGAGGCATCATAGAAAATAATTAATGATGGAGGGGCATCATAGAAAATAATTAATGGTGGAGGGGGCATCAGAAAATAATTAATGATGGAGGAGGCATCATAGAAAATAATTAATGATGGAGGGGGCATCTTAGAAAATAATTAATGATGGAGGGGCATCATAGAAAATAATTAATGTTGGAGGGGGCATCATAGAAAATAATTAATGATGGAGGGGCATCATAGAAAATAATTAATGATGGAGGGGGCATCATAGAAAATAATTAATGATGGAGCGGGCATCATAGAAAATAATTAATGATGGAGGGGCATCATAGAAAATAATTAATGATGGAGGGGCATCATAGAAAATAATTAATGATGGAGGGGGCATCTTAGAAAATAATTAATGATGGAGGGGCATCATAGAAAATAATTAATGTTGGAGGGGGCATCATAGAAAATAATTAATGATGGAGGGGCATCATAGAAAATAATTAATGATGGAGGGGGCATCATAGAAAATAATTAATGATGGAGCGGGCATCATAGAAAATAATTAATGATGGAGGGGCATCATAGAAAATAATTAATGATGGAGGGGCATCATAGAAAATAATTAATGATGGAGGGGGCATCTTAGAAAATAATTAATGATGGAGGGGGCATCATAGAAAATAATTAATGATGGAGGGGGCATCAGAAAATAATTAATGATGGAGGAGGCATCATAGAAAATAATTAATGGTGGAGGGGCATCAGAAAATATTTAATGATGGAGGGGGCATCATAGAAAATAATTAATGATGGAGGGGGCATCATAGAAAATAATTAATGATGGAGGGGGCATGATAGAAAATAATTAATGATGGAGGGGCATCATAGAAAATAATTAATGATGGAGGGGGCATCAGAAAATATTTAATGATGGAGGGGGCATCATAGAAAATAATTAATGATGGAGGGGCATCATAGAAAATAATTAATGATGGAGGGGGCATCATAGAAAATAATTAATAATGGAGGGGCATCATAGAAAATAATTAATAATGGAGGGGCATCATAGAAAATAATTAATGATGGAGGGGCATTAGAAAATAATTAATGATGGAGGGGGCATCATAGAAAATAATTAATGATGGAGGGGGCATCATAGAAAATAATTAATGATGGAGGGGGCATCATAGAAAATAATTAATGGTGGAGGGGGCATCAGAAAATAATTAATGATGGAGGAGGCATCATAGAAAATAATTAATGATGGAGGGGGCATCATAGAAAATAATTAATGATGGAGGGGGCATCTTAGAAAATAATTAATGATGGAGGGGCATCATAGAAAATAATTAATGATGGAGGGGGCATCATAGAAAATAATTAATGGTGGAGGGGGCATCATAGAAAATAATTAATGGTGGAGGGGGCATCATAGAAAATAATTAATGATGGAGGGGCATCATAGAAAATAATTAATGATGGAGGAGGCATCATTGAAAATAATTAATGGTGGAGGGGGCATCATAGAAAATAATTAATGATGGAGGGGGCATCATAGAAAATAATTAATGGTGGAGGGGGCATCATAGAAAATAATTAATGATGGAGGAGGCATCATACAAAATAATTAATGATGGAGGGGGCATCAGAAAATAATTAATGGTGGACGGGGCATCATAGAAAATAATTAATGATGGAGGGGGCATCATAGAAAATAATTAATGATGGAGGGGGCATCATAGAAAATAATTAATGATGGAGGGGGCATCAGAAAATAATTAATGATGGAGGAGGCATCATTGAAAATAATTAATGGTGGAGGGGCATCATAGAAAATAATTAATGATGGAGGGGGCATCATTGAAAATAATTAATGGTGGAGGGGCATCATAGAAAATAATTAATGATGGAGGGGGCATCAGAAAATAATTAATGATGGAGGAGGCATCATAGAAAATAATTAATGATGGAGGAGGCATCATAGAAAATAATTAATGATGGAGGGGGCATCATAGAAAATAATTAATGATGGAGGAGGCATCATAGAAAATAATTAATGATGGAGGGGGCATCATAGAAAATAATTAATGATGGAGGGGGCATCATACAAAATAATTAATGATGGAGGGGGCATCAGAAAATAATTAATGATGGAGGGGGCATCATAGAAAATAATTAATGATGGAGGGGCATCATAGAAAATAATTAATGATGGAGGGGGCATCATAGAAAATAATTAATGATGGAGGGGGTATCATAGAAGATAATTAATGATGGAGGAGGCATCATAGAAAATAATTAATGATGGAGGGGGCATCATAGAAAATAATTAATGATGGAGGGGGTATCATAGAAGATAATTAATGATGGAGGAGGCATCATAGAAAATAATTAATGATGGAGGGGGCATCATAGAAAATAATTAATGATGGAGGGGGCATCATAGAAAATAATTAATGATGGAGGGGGCATCATACAAAATAATTAATGATGGAGGGGGCATCAGAAAATAATTAATGATGGAGGGGGCATCATAGAAAATAATTAATGATGGAGGGGCATCATAGAAAATAATTAATGATGGAGGGGGCATCATAGAAAATAATTAATGATGGAGGGGGTATCATAGAAGATAATTAATGATGGAGGAGGCATCATAGAAAATAATTAATGATGGAGGGGGCATCATAGAAAATAATTAATGATGGAGGGGGTATCATAGAAGATAATTAATGATGGAGGAGGCATCATAGAAAATAATTAATGATGGAGGGGGCATCATAGAAAATAATTAATGAAGGAGGAGGCATCATAGAAAATAATTAATGATGGAGGGGCATCATAGAAAATAATTAATGATGGAGGGGGCATCATAGAAAATAATTAATGATGGAGGGGCATCATAGAAAATAATTAATGATGGAGGGGGCATCATAGAAAATAATTAATAATGGAGGGGGCATCATAGAAAATAATTAATGATGGAGGGGGCATCATAGAAAATAATTAATGATGGAGGGGCATCATAGAAAATAATTAATGATGGAGGGGCATCATAGAAAATAATTAATGATGGAGGGGGCATCATAGAAAATAATTAATGATGGAGGGGCATCATAGAAAATAATTAATGATGGAGGGGGCATCATAGAAAATAATTAATGATGGAGGGGCATCATAGAAAATAATTAATGATGGAGGGGGCATCATAGAAAAAAATTAATGATGGAGGGGCATCAGAAAATAATTAATGATGGAGGGGGCATCATAGAAAATAATTAATGATGGAGGGGGCATCAGAAAATAATTAATGATGGAGGGGGCATCATAAAAAAATAATTAATGATGGAGGGGGCATCATAGAAAATAATTAATGATGGGGGGTGTATAATGGTGTAGTATGTAGTAGATATGTGTGGCAGGGTATGATGGGAGGTGTATAATGGTGTAGTATGTAGTAGATATGTGTGGCAGGGTATGACTGATGGGAGGTGTATAATGGTGTAGTATGTAGTAGATATGTGGGGCAGGGTATGACTGATGGGAGGTGTATAATGGTGTATTATGTAGTAGATATGTGTGGCAGGGTATGACTGATGGGGGGTGTATAATGGTGTAGTATGTAGTAGATATGTGTGGCAGGGTATGACTGATGGGAGGTGTATAATGGTGTAGTATGTAGTAGATATGTGTGGCAGGGTATGACTGATGCGGGGTGTATAATGGTGTAGAATGTAGTAGATATGTGTGGCAGGGTATGACTGATGGGATGTGTATAATGGTGTAGTATGTAGTAGATATGTGTGGCAGGGTATGACTGATGGGAGGTGTATAATGATGTAGTATGTAGTAGATATGTGCGGCAGGGTATGACTGATGGGAGGTGTATAATGGTGTAGTATGTAGTAGATATGTGTGGCAGGGTATGACTGATGGGAGGTGTATAATGGTGTAGTATGTAGTAGATATGTGTGGCAGGGTATGACTGATGGGGGGTGTATAATGGTGTAGTATGTAGTAGATATGTGTGGCAGGGTATGACTGATGGGGGGTGTATAATGGTGTAGTATGTAGTAGATATGTGGGGCAGGGTATGACTGATGGGAGGTGTATAATGGTGTATTATGTAGTAGATATGTGTGGCAGGGTATGACTGATGGGGGGTGTATAATGGTGTAGTATGTAGTAGATATGTGTGGCAGGGTATGACTGATGGGAGGTGTATAATGGTGTAGTATGTAGTAGATATGTGTGGCAGGGTATGACTGATGCGGGGTGTATAATGGTGTAGAATGTAGTAGATATGTGTGGCAGGGTATGACTGATGGGATGTGTATAATGGTGTAGTATGTAGTAGATATGTGTGGCAGGGTATGACTGATGGGAGGTGTATAATGATGTAGTATGTAGTAGATATGTGCGGCAGGGTATGACTGATGGGAGGTGTATAATGGTGTAGTATGTAGTAGATATGTGTGGCAGGGTATGACTGATGGGAGGTGTATAATGGTGTAGTATGTAGTAGATATGTGTGGCAGGGTATGACTGATGGGGGGTGTATAATGGTGTAGTATGTAGTAGATATGTGTGGCAGGGTATGACTGATGGGAGGTGTATAATGGTGTAGTATGTAGTAGATATGTGTGGCAGGGTATGACTGATGCGGGGTGTATAATGGTGTAGAATGTAGTAGATATGTGTGGCAGGGTATGACTGATGGGATGTGTATAATGGTGTAGTATGTAGTAGATATGTGTGGCAGGGTATGACTGATGGGAGGTGTATAATGATGTAGTATGTAGTAGATATGTGCGGCAGGGTATGACTGATGGGAGGTGTATAATGGTGTAGTATGTAGTAGATATGTGTGGCAGGGTATGACTGATGGGAGGTGTATAATGGTGTAGTATGTAGTAGATATGTGTGGCAGGGTATGACTGATGGGGGGTGTATAATGGTGTAGTATGTAGTAGATATGTGTGGCAGGGTATGACTGATGGGGGTGTATAATGGTGTAGTATGTAGTAGATATGTGTGGCAGGGTATGATGGGGGGTGTATAATGGTGTAGTATGTAGTAGATATGTGTGGCAGGGTATGACTGATGGGGGGTGTATAATGGTGTAGTATGTAGTAGATATGTGTGGCAGGGTATGACTGATGGAGGTGTATAATGGTGTAGTATGTAGTAGATATGTGTGGCAGGGTATGATGGAGGTGTATAATGGTGTAGTATGTAGTAGATATGTGTGGCAGGGTATGACTGATGGGGGGTGTATAATGGTGTAGTATGTAGTAGATATGTGTGGCAGGGTATGACTGATGGGAGGTGTATAATGGTGTAGTATGTAGTAGATATGTGTGGCAGGGTATGACTGATGGGAGGTGTATAATGGTGTAGTATGTAGTAGATATGTGTGGCAGGGTATGATGGGGGGTGTATAATGGTGTAGTATGTAGTAGATATGTGTGGCAGGGTATGACTGATGGGGAGGTGTATAATGGTGTAGTATGTAGTAGATATGTGTGGCAGGGTATGACTGATGGGAGGTGTATAATGGTGTAGTATGTAGTAGATATGTGTGGCAGGGTATGACTGATGGGAGGTGTATAATGGTGTAATATGTAGTAGATATGTGTGGCAGGGTATGACTGATGGGGTGTATAATGGTGTAGTATGTAGTAGATATGTGTGGCAGGGTATGATGGGAGGTGTATAATGGTGTAGTATGTAGTAGATATGTGTGGCAGGGTATGACTGATGGGAGGTGTATAATGGTGTAGTATGTAGTAGATATGTGTGGCAGGGTATGACTGATGGGAGGTGTATAATGGTGTAGTATGTAGTAGATATGTGTGGCAGGGTATGACTGATGGGGGGTGTATAATGATGTAGTATGTAGTAGATATGTGTGGCAGGGTATGACTGATGGGAGGTGTATAATGGTGTAGTATGTAGTAGATATGTGTGGCAGGGTATGACTGATGGGATGTGTATAATGGTGTAGTATGTAGTAGACATGTGTGGCAGGGTATGACTGATGGGGGGTGTATAATGGTGTAGTATGTAGTAGATATGTGTGGCAGGGTATGATGGGGGGTGTATAATGGTGTAGTATGTAGTAGATATGTGTGGCAGGGTATGACTGATGGGGGTGTATAATGGTGTAGTATGTAGTAGATATGTGTGGCAGGGTATGACTGATGGGAGGTGTATAATGGTGTAGTATGTAGTAGATATGTGTGGCAGGGTATGACTGATGGGGGGTGTATAATGGTTTAGTATCTAGTAGATATGTGTGGCAGGGTATGACTGATGGGGGTGTATAATGGTGTAATATGTAGTAGATATGTGTGGCAGGGTATGACTGATGGGAGGTGTATTATGGTGTAGTATGTAGTAGATATGTGTGGCAGGGTATGACTGATGGAGGTGTATAATGGTGTAGTATGTAGTAGATATGTGTGGCAGGGTATGACTGATGGGAGGTGTATAATGGTGTAGTATGTAGTAGATATGTGTGGCAGGGTATGACTGATGGGAGGTGTATAATGGTGTAGTATGTAGTAGATATGTGTGGCAGGGTATGACTGATGGGAGGTGTATAATGGTGTAGTATGTAGTAGATATGTGTGGCAGGGTATGACTGATGGGGGTGTATAATGGTGTAGTATGTAGTAGATATGTGTGGCAGGGTATGACTGATGGGAGGTGTATAATGGTGTAGTATGTAGTAGATATGTGTGGCAGGGTATGATGGGGGGTGTATAATGGTGTAGTATGTAGTAGATATGTGTGGCAGGGTATGATGGGGGGTGTATAATGGTGTAGTATGTAGTAGATATGTGTGGCAGGGTATGATGGGGGGTGTATAATGGTGTAGTATGTAGTAGATATGTGTGGCAGGGTATGACTGATGGGAGGTGTATAATGGTGTAGTATGTAGTAGATATGTGTGGCAGGGTATGACTGATGGGGGGTGTATAATGGTGTAGTATGTAGTAGATATGTGTGGCAGGGTATGACTGATGGGGGATGTATAATGGTGTAGTATGTAGTAGATATGTGTGGCAGGATATGACTGATGGGGGGTGTATAATGGTGTAGTATGTAGTAGATATGTGTGGCAGGGTATGACTGATGGGGGGTGTATAATGGTGTAGTATGTAGTAGATATGTGTGGCAGGGTATGACTGATGGGAGGTGTATAATGGTGTAGTATGTAGTAGATATGTGTGGCAGGGTATGACTGATGGGTGTATAATGGTGTAGTATGTAGTAGATATGTGTGGCAGGGTATGACTGATGGGGGTGTATAATGGTGTAGTATGTAGTAGATATGTGTGGCAAGGTATGACTGATGGGAGGTGTATAATGGTGTAGTATGTAGTAGATATGTGTGGCAGGGTATGACTGATGGGGGTGTATAATGGTGTAGTATGTAGTAGATATGTGTGGCAGGGTATGACTGATGGGGGGTGTATAATGGTGTAGTATGTAGTAGATATGTGTGGCAGGGTATGACTGATGGGAGGTGTATAATGGTGTAGTATGTAGTAGATATGTGTGGCAGGGTATGACTGATGGGAGGTGTATAATGCTGTAGTATGTAGTAGATATGTGTGGCAGGGTATGACTGATGGGGGTGTATAATGGTGTAGTATGTAGTAGATATGTGTGGCAGGGTATGACTTATGGGAGGTGTATAATGGTGTAGTATGTAGTAGATATGTGTGGCAGGGTATGACTGATGGAGGTGTATAATGGTGTAGTATGTAGTAGATATGTGTGGCAGGGTATGACTGATGGGAGGTGTATAATGGTGTAGTATGTAGTAGATATGTGTGGCAGGGTATGATGGGGGGTGTATAATGGTGTAGTATGTAGTAGATATGTGTGGCAGGGTATGATGGGGGGTGTTTAATGGTGTAGTATGTAGTAGATATGTGTGGCAGGGTATGACTGATGGGGGGTGTATAATGGTGTAGTATGTAGTAGATATGTGTGGCAGGGTATGACTGATGGGAGGTGTATAATGGTGTAGTATGTAGTAGATATGTGTGGCAGGGTATGACTGATGGAGGTGTATAATGGTGTAGTATGTAGTAGATATGTGTGGCAGGGTATGACTGATGGGAGGTGTATAATGGTGTAGTATGTAGTAGATATGTGTGGCCGGGTATGATGGGGGGTGTATAATGGTGTAGTATGTAGTAGATGTGTGTGGCAGGGTATGACTGATGGGAGGTGTATAATGGTGTAGTATGTAGTAGATATGTGTGGCAGGGTATGATGGGGGGTGTATAATGGTGTAGTATGTAGTAGATATGTGTGGCAGGGTATGATGGGGGGTGTATAATGGTGTAGTATGTAGTAGATATGTGTGGCAGGGTATGACTGATGGGGGGTGTATAATGGTGTAGTATGTAGTAGATATGTGTGGAAGGGTATGATGGGAGGTGTATAATGGTGTAGTATGTAGTAGATATGTGTGGCAGGGTATGACTGATGGGAGGTGTATAATGGTGTAGTATGTAGTAGATATGTGTGGCCGGGTATGATGGGGGGTGTATAATGGTGTAGTATGTAGTAGATGTGTGTGGCAGGGTATGACTGATGGGGGGTGTATAATGGTGTAGTATGTAGTAGATATGTGTGGCCGGGTATGATGGGAGGTGTATAATGGTGTAGTATGTAGTAGATATGTGTGGCAGGGTATGACTGATGGGGGGTGTATAATGGTGTAGTATGTAGTAGATATGTGTGGCAGGGTATGACTGATGGGAGGTGTATAATGGTGTAGTATGTAGTAGATATGTGTGGCAGGGTATGATGGGGGGTGTATAATGGTGTAGTATGTAGTAGATATGTGTGGCAGGGTATGATGGGGGGTGTATAATGGTGTAGTATGTAGTAGATATGTGTGGCAGGGTATGACTGATGGGGGGTGTATAATGGTGTAGTATGTAGTAGATATGTGTGGCAGGGTATGATGGGAGGTGTATAATGGTGTAGTATGTAGTAGATATGTGTGGCAGGGTATGACTGATGGGAGGTGTATAATGGTGTAGTATGTAGTAGATATGTGTGGCAGGGTATGACTGATGGGAGGTGTATAATGGTGTAGTATGTAGTAGATATGTGTGGCAGGGTATGACTGATGGGGGGTGTATAATGGTGTAGTATGTAGTAGATATGTGTGGCAGGGTATGACTGATGGGAGGTGTATAATGGTGTCGTATGTAGTAGATATGTGTGGCAGGGTATGACTGATGGGAGGTGTATTATAGTGTAGTATGTAGTAGATATGTGTGGCAGGGTATGACTGATGGGGGTGTATAATGGTGTAGTATGTAGTAGATATGTGTGGCAGGGTATGACTGATGGGGGGTGTATAATGGTGTAGTATGTAGTAGATATGTGTGGCAGGGTATGATGGGAGGTGTATAATGGTGTAGTATGTAGTAGATATGTGTGGCAGGGTATGATGGGGGGTGTATAATGGTGTAGTATGTAGTAGATATGTGTGGCAGGGTATGATGGGGGGTGTTTAATGGTGTAGTATGTAGTAGATATGTGTGGCAGGGTATGACTGATGGGGGGTGTATAATGGTGTAGTATGTAGTAGATATGTGTGGCAGGGTATGACTGATGGGAGGTGTATAATGGTGTAGTATGTAGTAGATATGTGTGGCAGGGTATGACTGATGGGAGGTGTATAATGGTGTAGTATGTAGTAGATATGTGTGGCAGGGTATGATGGGGGGTGTATAATGGTGTAGTATGTAGTAGATGTGTGTGGCAGGGTATGATGGGGGGTGTATAATGGTGTAGTATGTAGTAGATATGTGTGGCAGGGTATGATGGGGGGTGTATAATGGTGTAGTATGTAGTAGATATGTGTGGCAGGGTATGACTGATGGGGGGTGTATAATGGTGTAGTATGTAGTAGATATGTGTGGCAGGGTATGATGGGAGGTGTATAATGGTGTAGTATGTAGTAGATATGTGTGGCAGGGTATGATGGGGAGGTGTATAATGGTGTAGTATGTAGTAGATATGTGTGGCAGGGTATGACTGATGGGGGGTGTATAATGGTGTAGTATGTAGTAGATATGTGTGGCAGGGTATGACTGATGGGGAGGTGTATAATGGTGTAGTATGTAGTAGATATGTGTGGCAGGGTATGAATGATGGGAGGTGTATAATGGTGTAGTATGTAGTAGATATGTGTGGCAGGGTATGACTGATGGGAGGTGTATAATGGTGTAGTATGTAGTAGATATGTGTGGCAGGGTATGATGGGAGGTGTATAATGGTGTAGTATGTAGTAGATATGTGTGGCAGGGTATGACTGATGGGGAGGTGTATAATGGTGTAGTATGTAGTAGATGTGTGTGGCAGGGTATGACTGATGGGGGGGTGTATAATGATGTAGTATGTAGTAGATATGTGTGGCAGGGTATGATGGGAGGTGTATAATGGTGTAGTATGTAGTAGATATGTGTGGCAGGGTATGACTGATGGGGGGGTGTATAATGGTGTAGTATGTAGTAGATGTGTGGCAGGGTATGACTGATGAAGGTGTATAATGGTGTAGTATGTAGTAGATATGTGTGGCAGGGTATGACTGATGGGGGGTGTATAATGGTGTAGTATGTAGTAGATATGTGTGGCAGGGTATGACTGATGGGGGTGTATAATGGTGTAGTATGTAGTAGATATGTGTGGCAGGGTATGACTGATGGGAGGTGTATAATGGTGTAGTATGTAGTAGATATGTGTGGCAGGGTATGATGGGGGGTGTATAATGGTGTAGTATGTAGTAGATATGTGTGGCAGGGTATGACTGATGGGAGGTGTATAATGGTGTAGTATGTAGTAGATATGTGTGGCAGGGTATGACTGATGGGAGGTGTATAATGGTGTAGTATGTAGTAGATATGTGTGGCAGGGTATGACTGATGGGAGGTGTATAATGGTGTAGTATGTAGTAGATATGTGTGGCAGGGTATGACTGATGGGAGGTGTATAATGGTGTAGTATGTAGTAGATATGTGTGGCAGGGTATGACTGATGGGAGGTGTATAATGATGTAGTATGTAGTAGATATGTGTGGCAGGGTATGACTGATGGGGGGTGTATAATGGTGTAGTATGTAGTAGATATGTGTGGCAGGGTATGACTGATGGAGGTGTATAATGATGTAGTATGTAGTAGATATGTGTGGCAGGGTATGACTGATGGGAGGTGTATAATGGTGTAGTATGTAGTAGATATGTGTGGCAGGGTATGACTGATGGGGGGTGTATAATGGTGTAGTATGTAGTAGATATGTGTGGCAGGGTATGATGGGGAGGTGTATAATGGTGTAGTATGTAGTAGATATGTGTGGCAGGGTATGAATGATGGGAGGTGTATAATGGTGTAGTATGTAGTAGATATGTGTGGCAGGGTATGACTGATGGGAGGTGTATAATGGTGTAGTATGTAGTAGATATGTGTGGCAGGGTATGATGGGAGGTGTATAATGGTGTAGTATGTAGTAGATATGTGTGGCAGGGTATGACTGATGGGGAGGTGTATAATGGTGTAGTATGTAGTAGATATGTGTGGCAGGGTATGACTGATGGGGGTTGTATAATGGTGTAGTATGTAGTAGATATGTGTGGCAGGGTATGACTGATGGGAGGTGTATAATGGTGTCGTATGTAGTAGATATGTGTGGCAGGGTATGACTGATAGGAGGTGTATTATAGTGTAGTATGTAGTAGATATGTGTGGCAGGGTATGATGGGGGGTGTATAATGGTGTAGTATGTAGTAGATATGTGTGGCAGGGTATGACTGATGGGAGGTGTATAATGGTGTAGTATGTAGTAGATATGTGTGGCAGGGTATGATGGGAGGTGTATAATGGTGTAGTATGTAGTAGATATGTGTGGGTGGCAGGGTATGTTGGGGGGTGTATAATGATGTAGTATGTAGTAGATATGTGTGGCAGGGTATGATGGGAGGTGTATAATGGTGTAGTATGTAGTAGATATGTGTGGCAGGGTATGACTGATGGGGGGTGTATAATGGTGTAGTATGTAGTAGATATGTGTGGCAGGGTAAGATGGGGGGTGTATGATGGTGTAGTATGTAGTAGATATGTGTGGCAGGGTATGATGGGGGGTGTATAATGGTGTAGTATGTAGTAGATATGTGTGGCAGGGTATGATGGAGGTGTATAATGGTGTAGTATGTAGTAGATATGTGTGGCAGGGTATGATGGGAGGTGTATAATGGTGTAGTATGTAGTAGATATGTGTGGCAGGGTATGACTGATGGGGGTGTATAATGGTGTAGTATGTAGTAGATATGTGTGGCAGGGTATGATGGGGGGTGTATAATGGTGTAGTATGTAGTAGATATGTGTGGCAGGGTATGATGGGGGGTGTATAATGGTGTAGTATGTAGTAGATATGTGTGGCAGGGTATGACTGATGGGAGGTGTATAATGGTGTAGTATGTAGTAGATATGTGTGGCAGGGTATGATGGGAGGTGTATAATGGTGTAGTATGTAGTAGATATGTGTGGCAGGGTATGACTGATGGGGGGTGTATAATGGTGTAGTATGTAGTAGATATGTGTGGCAGGGTATGACTGATGGGGGGTGTATAATGGTGTAGTATGTAGTAGATATGTGTGGCAGGGTATGACTGATGGAGGTGTATAATGATGTAGTATGTAGTAGATATGTGTGGCAGGGTATGACTGATGGGAGGTGTATAATGGTGTAGTATGTAGTAGATATGTGTGGCAGGGTATGATGGGGGGTGTATAATGGTGTAGTATGTAGTAGATATGTGTGGCAGGGTATGACTGATGGGAGGTGTATAATGGTGTAGTATGTAGTAGATATGTGTGGCAGGGTATGACTGATGGGAGGTGTATAATGGTGTAGTATGTAGTAGATATGTGTGGCAGGGTATGACTGATGGGAGGTGTATAATGGTGTAGTATGTAGTAGATATGTGTGGCAGGGTATGATGGGGGGTGTATAATGGTGTAGTATGTAGTAGATATGTGTGGCAGGGTATGATGGAGGTGTATAATGGTGTAGTATGTAGTAGATATGTGTGGCAGGGTATGACTGATGGGGGGTGTATAATGGTGTAGTATGTAGTAGATATGTGTGGCAGGGTATGACTGATGGGGGTGTATAATGGTGTAGTATGTAGTAGATGTGTGGCAGGGTATGACTGATGGGAGGTGTATAATGGTGTAGTATGTAGTAGATATGTGTGGCAGGGTATGACTGATGGGGGGTGTATAATGGTGTAGTATGTAGTAGATATGTGTGGCAGGGTATGACTGATGGGGGTGTATAATGGTGTAGTATGTAGTAGATATGTGTGGCAGGGTATGACTGATGGGAGGTGTATAATGGTGTAGTATGTAGTAGATATGTGTGGCAGGGTATGATGGGGGTGTATAATGGTGTAGTATGTAGTAGATATGTGTGGCAGGGTATGACTGATGGGGGGTGTATAATGGTGTAGTATGTAGTAGATATGTGTGGCAGGGTATGACTGATGGGAGGTGTATAATGGTGTAGTATGTAGTAGATATGTGTGGCAGGGTATGACTGATGGGGGGTGTATAATGGTGTAGTATGTAGTAGATATGTGTGGCAGGGTATGACTGATGGGATGTGTATAATGGTGTAGTATGTAGTAGATATGTGTGGCAGGGTATGACTGATGGGAGGTGTATAATGGTGTAGTATGTAGTAGATATGTGTGGCAGGGTATGACTGATGGAGGTGTATAATGGTGTAGTATGTAGTAGATATGTGTGGCAGGGTATGACTGATGGGGGATGTATAATGGTGTAGTATGTAGTAGATATGTGTGGCAGGGTATGATGGGGGGTGTATAATGGTGTAGTATGTAGTAGATATGTGTGGCAGGGTATGACTGATGGGAGGTGTATAATGGTGTAGTATGTAGTAGATATGTGTGGCAGGGTATGATGGGGGGTGTATAATGGTGTAGTATGTAGTAGATATGTGTGGCAGGGTATGACTGATGGAGGTGTATAATGGTGTAGTATGTAGTAGATATGTGTGGCAGGGTATGACTGATGGGAGGTGTATAATGGTGTAGTATGTAGTAGATATGTGTGGCAGGGTATGATGGGGGGTGTATAATGGTGTAGTATGTAGTAGATATGTGTGGCAGGGTATGACTGATGGGAGGTGTATAATGGTGTAGTATGTAGTAGATATGTGTGGCAGGGTATGACTGATGGGGGGTGTATAATGGTGTAGTATGTAGTAGATATGTGTGGCAGGGTATGACTGATGGGAGGTGTATAATGGTGTAGTATGTAGTAGATATGTGTGGCAGGGTATGACTGATGGGAGGTGTATAATGGTGTAGTATGTAGTAGATATGTGTGGCAGGGTATGACTGATGGGAGGTGTATAATGGTGTAGTATGTAGTAGATATGTGTGGCAGGGTATGACTGATGGGAGGTGTATAATGGTGTAGTATGTAGTAGATATGTGTGGCAGGGTATGACTGATGGGGGTGTATAATGGTGTAGTATGTAGTAGATATGTGTGGCAGGGTATGACTGATGGGGGTGTATAATGGTGTAGTATGTAGTAGATATGTGTGGCAGGGTATGACTGATGGGAGGTGTATAATGGTGTAGTATGTAGTAGATATGTGTGGCAGGGTATGACTGATGGGGGGTGTATAATGGTGTAGTATGTAGTAGATATGTGTGGCAGGGTATGATGGGGGGTGTATAATGGTGTAGTATGTAGTAGATATGTGTGGCAGGGTATGACTGATGGGAGGTGTATAATGGTGTAGTATGTAGTAGATATGTGTGGCAGGGTATGATGGGGGGTGTATAATGGTGTAGTATGTAGTAGATATGTGTGGCAGGGTATGACTGATGGAGGTGTATAATGGTGTAGTATGTAGTAGATATGTGTGGCAGGGTATGACTGATGGGAGGTGTATAATGGTGTAGTATGTAGTAGATATGTGTGGCAGGGTATGATGGGGGGTGTATAATGGTGTAGTATGTAGTAGATGTGTGGCAGGGTATGACTGATGGGAGGTGTATAATGGTGTAGTATGTAGTAGATATGTGTGGCAGGGTATGACTGATGGGGGTGTATAATGGTGTAGTATGTAGTAGATATGTGTGGCAGGGTATGACTGATGGGAGGTGTATTATAGGTGTAGTATGTAGTAGATATGTGTGGCAGGGTATGACTGATGGGGGGTGTATAATGGTGTAGTATGTAGTAGATATGTGTGGCAGGGTATGACTGATGGGGGGTGTATAATGGTGTAGTATGTAGTAGATATGTGTGGCAGGGTATGACTGATGGGAGGTGTATAATGGTGTAGTATGTAGTAGATATGCGTGGCAGGGTATGATGGGGGGTGTATAATGGTGTAGTATGTAGTAGATATGTGTGGCAGGGTATGACTGATGGGGGGTGTATAATGGTGTAGTATGTAGTAGATATGTGTGGCAGGGTATGACTGATGGGGGTGTATAATGGTGTAGTATGTAGTAGATATGTGTGGCAGGGTATGACTGATGGGAGGTGTATAATGGTGTAGTATGTAGTAGATATGTGTGGCAGGGTATGACTGATGGGGGGTGTATAATGATGTAGTATGTAGTAGATATGTGTGGCAGGGTATGATGGGGGGTGTATAATGGTGTAGTATGTAGTAGATATGTGTGGCAGGGTATGACTGATGGGAGGTGTATAATGGTGTAGTATGTAGTAGATATGTGTGGCAGGGTATGACTGATGGGGGTGTATAATGGTGTAGTATGTAGTAGATATGTGTGGCAGGGTATGACTGATGGGGGGTGTATAATGGTGTAGTATGTAGTAGATATGTGTGGCAGGGTATGACTGAGGGGGGTGTATAATGGTGTAGTATGTAGTAGATATGTGTGGCAGGGTATGACTGATGGGAGGTGTATAATGGTGTAGTATGTAGTAGATATGTGTGGCAGGGTATGATGGGGGGTGTATAATGGTGTAGTATGTAGTAGATATGTGTGGCAGGGTATGACTGATGGGGGGTGTATAATGGTGTAGTATGTAGTAGATATGTGTGGCAGGGTATGACTGATGGGGGTGTATAATGGTGTAGTATGTAGTAGATATGTGTGGCAGGGTATGACTGATGGGGGTGTATAATGGTGTAGTATGTAGTAGATATGTGTGGCAGGGTATGACTGATGGGAGGTGTATAATGGTGTAGTATGTAGTAGATATGTGTGGCAGGGTATGACTGATGGGGGTGTATAATGGTGTAGTATGTAGTAGATATGTGTGGCAGGGTATGACTGATGGAGGTGTATAATGGTGTAGTATGTAGTAGATATGTGTGGCAGGGTATGACTGATGGGGAATGTATAATGGTGTAGTATGTAGTAGATATGTGTGGCAGGGTATGACTGATGGGGTGTATAATGGTGTAGTATGTAGTAGATATGTGTGGCAGGGTAACTGATGGGAGGTGTATAATGGTGTAGTATGTAGTAGATATGTGTGGCAGGGTATGACTGATGGAGGTGTATAATGGTGTAGTATGTAGTAGATATGTGTGGCAGGGTATGACTGATGGGAGGTGTATAATGGTGTAGTATGTAGTAGATATGTGTGGCAGGGTATGACTGATGGGGGGTGTATAATGATGTAGTATGTAGTAGATATGTGTGGCAGGGTATGACTGATGGGGGTGTATAATGGTGTAGTATGTAGTAGATATGTGTGGCAGGGTATGACTGATGGGAGGTGTATAATGGTGTAGTATGTAGTAGATATGTGTGGCAGGGTATGACTGATGGGGGTGTATAATGGTGTAGTATGTAGTAGATATGTGTGGCAGGGTATGACTGATGGGGGGGTGTATAATGGTGTAGTATGTAGTAGATATGTGTGGCAGGGTATGATGGGGGGTGTTTAATGGTGTAGTATGTAGTAGATATGTGTGGCAGGGTATGACTGATGGGGGTGTATAATGGTGTAGTATGTAGTAGATATGTGTGGCAGGGTATGACTGATGGGAGGTGTATAATGGTGTAGTATGTAGTAGATATGTGTGGCAGGGTATGACTGATGGGGGGTGTATAATGGTGTAGTATGTAGTAGATATGTGTGGCAGGGTATGACTGAGGGGGGTGTATAATGGTGTAGTATGTAGTAGATATGTGTGGCAGGGTATGACTGATGGGGGGTGTATAATGGTGTAGTATGTAGTAGATATGTGTGGCAGGGTATGACTGATGGGGGTGTATAATGGTGTAGTATGTAGTAGATATGTGTGGCAGGGTATGACTGATGGGGGGTGTATAATGGTGTAGTATGTAGTAGATATGTGTGGCAGGGTATGACTGATGGGAGGTGTATAATGGTGTAGTATGTAGTAGATATGTGTGGCAGGGTATGATGGGGGGTGTATAATGGTGTAGTATGTAGTAGATATGTGTGGCAGGGTATGATGGGAGGTGTATAATGGTGTAGTATGCAGTAGATATGTGTGGCAGGGTATGACTGATGGGGGGTGTATAATGGTGTAGTATGTAGTAGATATGTGTGGCAGGGTATGACTGATGGGGGGTGTATAATGGTGTAGTATGTAGTAGATATGTGTGGCAGGGTATGACTGATGGGGGGTGTATAATGGTGTAGTATGTAGTAGATATGTGTGGCAGGGTATGACTGATGGGGGGTGTATAATGGTGTAGTATGTAGTAGATGTTTGTGGCAGGGTATGATGGGAGGTGTATAATGGTGTAGTATGTAGTAGATATGTGTGGCAGGGTATGACTGATGGAGGTGTATAATGGTGTAGTATGTAGTAGATATGTGTGGCAGGGTATGACTGATGGGATGTGTATAATGGTGTAGTATGTAGTAGATATGTGTGGCAGGGTATGACTGATGGGGGGGTGTATAATGGTGTAGTATGTAGTAGATATGTGTGGCAGGGTATGATGGGAGGTGTATAATGGTGTAGTATGTAGTAGATACGTGTGGCAGGGTATGACTGATGGGGGTGTATAATGGTGTAGTATGTAGTAGATATGTGTGGCAGGGTATGACTGATGGGAGGTGTATAATGGTGTAGTATGTAGTAGATATGTGTGGCAGGGTATGACTGATGGGGGGTGTATAATGGTGTAGTATGTAGTAGATATGTGTGGCAGGGTATGATGGAGGTGTATAATGGTGTAGTATGTAGTAGATATGTGTGGCAGGGTATGACTGATGGGAGGTGTATAATGGTGTAGTATGTAGTAGATATGTGTGGCAGGGTATGACTGATGGGGGGTGTATAATGGTGTAGTATGTAGTAGATGTGTGTGGCAGGGTATGACTGATGGGAGGTGTATAATGGTGTAGTATGTAGTAGATGTGTGTGGCAGGGTATGACTGATGGGAGGTGTATAATGGTGTAGTATGTAGTAGATATGTGTGGCAGGGTATGACTGATGGGAGGTGTATAATGGTGTAGTATGTAGTAGATATGTGTGGCAGGGTATGACTGATGGGGGGTGTATAATGGTGTAGTATGCAGTAGATATGTGTGGCAGGGTATGACTGATGGGGGGTGTATAATGGTGTAGTATATAGTAGATATGTGTGGCAGGGTATGACTGATGGGGGGGTGTATAATGGTGTAGTATGTAGTAGATATGTGTGGCCGGGTATGATGGGGGTGTATAATGGTGTAGTATGTAGTAGATGTGTGTGGCAGGGTATGACTGATGGGAGGTGTATAATGGTGTAGTATGTAGTAGATATGTGTGGCAGGGTAGCCTGATGGGGGTGTATAATGGTGTAGTATGTAGTAGATATGTGTGGCAGGGTATGATGGGGGGTGTATAATGGTGTAGTATGTAGTAGATATGTGTGGCAGGGTATGACTGATGGGGGGTGTATAATGGTGTAGTATGTAGTAGATATGTGTGGCAGGGTATGATGGGAGGTGTATAATGGTGTAGTATGTAGTAGATATGTGTGGCAGGGTATGACTGATGGGAGGTGTATAATGGTGTAGTATGTAGTAGATATGTGTGGCCGGGTATGATGGGGGGTGTATAATGGTGTAGTATGTAGTAGATGTGTGTGGCAGGGTATGACTGATGGGAGGTGTATAATGGTGTAGTATGTAGTAGATATGTGTGGCAGGGTATGATGGGGGGTGTATAATGGTGTAGTATGTAGTAGATATGCGTGGCAGGGTATGATGGGGGGTGTATAATGGTGTAGTATGTAGTAGATATGTGTGGCAGGGTATGACTGATGGGGGGTGTATAATGGTGTAGTATGTAGTAGATATGTGTGGCAGGGTATGATGGGAGGTGTATAATGGTGTAGTATGTAGTAGATATGTGTGGCAGGGTATGACTGATGGGGGGTGTATAATGGTGTAGTATGTAGTAGATATGTGTGGCAGGGTATGACTGATGGGAGGTGTATAATGGTGTAGTATGTAGTAGATATGTGTGGCAGGGTATGATGGAGGTGTATAATGGTGTAGTATGTAGTAGATATGTGTGGCAGGGTATGACTGATGGGGGGTGTATAATGCTGTAGTATGTAGTAGATATGTGTGGCAGGGTATGATGGGGGTGTATAATGGTGTAGTATGTAGTAGATATGTGTGGCAGGGTATGATGGGAGGTGTATAATGGTGTAGTATGTAGTAGATATGTGTGGCAGGGTATGACTGATGGGGGGTGTATAATGGTGTAGTATGTAGTAGATATGTGTGGCAGGGTATGACTGATGGGAGGTGTATAATGGTGTAGTATGTAGTAGATATGTGTGGCAGGGTATGACTGATGGGGGGTGTATAATGGTGTAGTATGTAGTAGATATGTGTGGCAGGGTATGACTGATGGGAGGTGTATAATGGTGTAGTATGTAGTAGATATGTGTGGCAGGGTATGACTGATGGGAGGTGTATAATGGTGTAGTATGTAGTAGATATGTGTGGAAGGGTATGACTGATGGGAGGTGTATAATGGTGTAGTATGTAGTAGATATGTGTGGAAGGGTATGACTGATGGGGGTGTATAATGGTGTAGTATGTAGTAGATATGTGTGGCAGGGTATGACTGATGGGAGGTGTATAATGGTGTAGTATGTAGTAGATATGTGTGGCAGGGTATGACTGATGGGGGTGTATAATGGTGTAGTATGTAGTAGATATGTGTGGCAGGGTATGACTGATGGGAGGTGTATAATGGTGTAGTATGTAGTAGATATGTGTGGCAGGGTATGACTGATGGGGGGTGTATAATGGTGTAGTATGTAGTAGATATGTGTGGCAGGGTATGACTGATGGGAGGTGTATAATGGTGTAGTATGTAGTAGATATGTGTGGCAGGGTATGACTGATGGGAGGTGTATAATGGTGTAGTATGTAGTAGATATGTGTGGCAGGGTATGACTGATGGGAGGTGTATAATGGTGTAGTATGTAGTAGATATGTGTGGAAGGGTATGACTGATGGGGGGTGTATAATGGTGTAGTATGTAGTAGATATGTGTGGCAGGGTATGACTGATGGGAGGTGTATAATGGTGTAGTATGTAGTAGATATGTGTGGCAGGGTATGACTGATGGGAGGTGTATAATGGTGTAGTATGTAGTAGATATGTGTGGCAGGGTATGACTGATGGGGGTGTATAATGGTGTAGTATGTAGTAGATATGTGTGGCAGGGTATGACTGATGGGAGGTGTATAATGGTGTAGTATGTAGTAGATATGTGTGGCAGGGTATGATGGGGGGTGTATAATGGTGTAGTATGTAGTAGATATGTGTGGCAGGGTATGACTGATGGGGGGTGTATAATGGTGTAGTATGTAGTAGATATGTGTGGCAGGGTATGATGGGGGGTGTATAATGGTGTAGTATGTAGTAGATATGTGTGGCAGGGTATGACTGATGGGGGGTGTATAATGGTGTAGTATGTAGTAGATATGTGTGGCAGGGTATGACTGATGGGGGTGTATAATGGTGTAGTATGTAGTAGATATGTGTGGCAGGGTATGACTGATGGGGGTGTATAATGGTGTAGTATGTAGTAGATATGTGTGGCAGGGTATGACTGATGGGAGGTGTATAATGGTGTAGTATGTAGTAGATATGTGTGGCAGGGTATGACTGATGGGGGGTGTATAATGGTGTAGTATGTAGTAGATATGTGTGGCAGGGTATGATGGGGGGTGTATAATGGTGTAGTATGTAGTAGATATGTGTGGCAGGGTATGACTGATGGGGGTGTATAATGGTGTAGTATGTAGTAGATATGTGTGGCAGGGTATGATGGGAGGTGTATAATGGTGTAGTATGTAGTAGATATGTGTGGCAGGGTATGACTGATGGGAGGTGTATAATGGTGTAGTATGTAGTAGATATGTGTGGCAGGGTATGACTGATGGGAGGTGTATAATGGTGTAGTATGTAGTAGATATGTGTGGCAGGGTATGACTGATGGGGGGTGTATAATGGTGTAGTATGTAGTAGATATGTGTGGCAGGGAATGACTGATGGAAGGTGTATAATGGTGTAGTATGTAGTAGATATGTGTGGCAGGGTATGACTGATGGGGGTGTATAATGGTGTAGTATGTAGTAGATATGTGTGGCAGGGTATGACTGATGGGGGGTGTATAATGGTGTAGTATGTAGTAGATATGTGTGGCAGGGTATGACTGATGGAGGTGTATAATGGTGTAGTATGTAGTAGATATGTGTGGCAGGGTATGACTGATGGGGGTGTATAATGGTGTAGTATGTAGTAGATATGTGTGGCAGGGTATGACTGATGGGGGGTGTATAATGGTGTAGTATGTAGTAGATATGTGTGGCAGGGTATGATGGGGGTGTATAATGGTGTAGTATGTAGTAGATATGTGTGGCAGGGTATGACTGATGGGGAGGTGTATAATGGTGTAGTATGTAGTAGATATGTGTGGCAGGGTATGACTGATAGGGGGTGTATAATGGTGTAGTATGTAGTAGATATGTGTGGCAGGGTATGACTGATGGGAGGTGTATAATGGTGTAGTATGTAGTAGATATGTGTGGCAGGGTATGACTGATGGGGGGTGTATAATGGTGTAGTATGTAGTAGATATGTGTGGCAGGGTATGACTGATGGGAGGTGTATAATGGTGTCGTATGTAGTAGATATGTGTGGCAGGGTATGACTGATGGGAGGTGTATAATGGTGTAGTATGTAGTAGATATGTGTGGCAGGGTATGACTGATGGGGGTGTATAATGGTGTAGTATGTAGTAGATATGTGTGGCAGGGTATGATGGGAGGTGTATAATGGTGTAGTATGTAGTAGATATGTGTGGCAGGGTATGACTGGTGGGGGAGGTGTATAATGGTGTAGTATGTAGTAGATATGTGTGGCAGGGTATGATGGGGAGGTGTATAATGGTGTAGTATGTAGTAGATATGTGTGGCAGGGTATGACTGATGGGGGGGGTGTATAATGGTGTAGTATGTAGTAGATATGTGTGGCAGGGTATGACTGATGGGGGGTGTATAATGGTGTAGTATGTAGTAGATATGTGTGGCAGGGTATGATGGGGAGGTGTATAATGGTGTAGTATGTAGTAGATATGTGTGGCAGGGTATGATGGGAGGTGTATAATGGTGTAGTATGTAGTAGATATGTGTGGCAGGGTATGACTGGTGGGGGGTGTATAATGGTGTAGTATGTAGTAGATATGTGTGGCAGGGTATGATGGGAGGTGTATAATGGTGTAGTATGTAGTAGATATGTGTGGCAGGGTATGACTGATGGGGGGGTGTATAATGGTGTAGTATGTAGTAGATATGTGTGGCAGGGTATGACTGATGGGGGGTGTATAATGGTGTAGTATGTAGTAGATATGTGTGGCAGGGTATGACTGATGGGGGGTGTATAATGGTGTAGTATGTAGTAGATATGTGTGGCAGGGTATGACTGATGGGGGGTGTATAATGGTGTAGTATGTAGTAGATATGTGTGGCAGGGTATGACTGATGGGAGGTGTATAATGGTGTAGTATGTAGTAGATATGTGTGGCAGGGTATGACTGATGGGGGTGTATAATGGTGTAGTATGTAGTAGATATGTGTGGCAGGGATGGTGATGGTTTGGGGGTATAATGGTGTAGTATGTAGTAGATATGTGTGGCAGGGTATGACTGATGGGAGGTGTATAATGGTGTAGTATGTAGTAGATATGTGTGGCAGGGTATGATGGGGGGTGTATAATGGTGTAGTATGTAGTAGATATGTGTGGCAGGGTATGATGAGTGGTGATGGGAGTGGGATAATGGTGTAGTATGTAGTAGATATGTGTGGCAGGGTATGACTGATGGGAGGTGTATAATGGTGTAGTATGTAGTAGATATGTGTGGCAGGGTAGTGATGGGGGGTGTATAATGGTGTAGTATGTAGTAGATATGTGTGGCAGGGTATGACTGATGGGGGTGTATAATGGTGTAGTATGTAGTAGATATGTGTGGCAGGGTATGATGGGGGGTGTATAATGGTGTAGTATGTAGTAGATATGTGTGGCAGGGTATGACTGATGGGGGGTGTATAATGGTGTAGTATGTAGTAGATATGTGTGGCAGGGTATGACTGATGGGGGTGTATAATGGTGTAGTATGTAGTAGATATGTGTGGCAGGGGTATGATGGGGGGTGTATAATGGTGTAGTATGTAGTAGATATGTGTGGCAGGGTATGGACTGATGGGGGGTGTATAATGGTGTAGTATGTAGTAGATATGTGTGGCAGGGTATGACTGATGGGGGTGTATAATGGTGTAGTATGTAGTAGATATGTGTGGCAGGGTATGATGGGGGGTGTATAATGGTGTAGTATGTAGTAGATATGTGTGGCAGGGTATGACTGATGGGGGGTGTATAATGGTGTAGTATGTAGTAGATATGTGTGGCAGGGTATGACTGATGGGGGTGTATAATGGTGTAGTATGTAGTAGATATGTGTGGCAGGGTATGACTGATGGTGGGTGTATAATGGTGTAGTATGTAGTAGATATGTGTGGCAGGGTATGATGGGGGGTGTATAATGGTGTAGTATGTAGTAGATATTTGTGGCAGGGTATGACTGATGGGGGGTGTATAATGGTGTAGTATGTAGTAGATATGTGTGGCAGGGTATGATGGGAGGTGTATAATGGTGTAGTATGTAGTAGATATGTGTGGCAGGGTATGATGGGGAGGTGTATAATGGTGTAGTATGTAGTAGATATGTGTGGCAGGGTATGATGGGGAGGTGTATAATGGTGTAGTATGTAGTAGATATGTGTGGCAGGGTATGAATGATGGGAGGTGTATAATGGTGTAGTATGTAGTAGATATGTGTGGCAGGGTATGACTGATGGGGGGTGTATAATGGTGTAGTATGTAGTAGATATGTGTGGCAGGGTATGATGGGAGGTGTATAATGGTGTAGTATGTAGTAGATATGTGTGGCAGGGTATGACTGATGGGGAGGTGTATAATGGTGTAGTATGTAGTAGATATGTGTGGCAGGGTATGACTGATGGGGGGTGTATAATGGTGTAGTATGTAGTAGATATGTGTGGCAGGGTATGACTGATGGGGGGTGTATAATGGTGTAGTATGTAGTAGATATGTGTGGCAGGGTATGACTGATGGGGGTGTATAATGGTGTAGTATGTAGTAGATATGTGTGGCAGGGTATGACTGATGGGAGGTGTATAATGGTGTAGTATGTAGTAGATATGTGTGGCAGGGTATGACTGATGGGAGGTGTATAATGGTGTAGTATGTAGTAGATATGTGTGGCAGGGTATGACTGATGGGGGTGTATAATGGTGTAGTATGTAGTAGATATGTGTGGCAGGGTATGACTGATGGGGGGTGTATAATGGTGTAGTATGTAGTAGATATGTGTGGCAGGGTATGACTGATGGGGGGTGTATAATGGTGTAGTATGTAGTAGATATGTGTGGCAGGGTATGACTGATGGGAGGTGTATAATGGTGTAGTATGTAGTAGATATGTGTGGCAGGGTATGACTGATGGGAGGTGTATAATGGTGTAGTATGTAGTAGATATGTGTGGCAGGGTATGACAGATGGGGAGGTGTATAATGGTGTAGTATGTAGTAGATATGTGTGGCAGGGTATGATGGGGAGGTGTATAATGGTGTAGTATGTAGTAGATATGTGTGGCAGGGTATGACTGATGGGAGGTGTATAATGGTGTAGTATGTAGTAGATATGTGTGGCAGGGTATGATGGGGGTGTATAATGGTGTAGTATGTAGTAGATATGTGTGGCAGGGTATGATGGGGGTGTATAATGGTGTAGTATGTAGTAGATATGTGTGGCAGGGTAGTGACTGAGGGGGTGTATAATGGTGTAGTATGTAGTAGATATGTGTGGCAGGGTATGACTGATGGGGGGTGTATAATGGTGTAGTATGTAGTAGATATGTGTGGCAGGGTATGACTGATGGGGGTGTATAATGGTGTAGTATGTAGTAGATATGTGTGGCAGGGTATGACTGATGGGAGGTGTATAATGGTGTAGTATGTAGTAGATATGTGTGGCAGGGTATGATGGGGGGTGTATAATGGTGTAGTATGTAGTAGATATGTGTGGCAGGGTATGACTGATGGGGGGTGTATAATGGTGTAGTATGTAGTAGATATGTGTGGCAGGGTATGACTGATGGGGGGTGTATAATGGTGTAGTATGTAGTAGATATGTGTGGCAGGGTATGACTGATGGGAGGTGTATAATGGTGTCGTATGTAGTAGATATGTGTGGCAGGGTATGACTGATGGGGGGTGTATAATGGTGTAGTATGTAGTAGATATGTGTGGCAGGGTATGACTGATGGGGGGTGTATAATGGTGTAGTATGTAGTAGATATGTGTGGCAGGGTATGACTGATGGGAGGTGTATTATAGTGTAGTATGTAGTAGATATGTGTGGCAGGGTATGACTGATGGGAGGTGTATAATGGTGTAGTATGTAGTAGATATGTGTGGCAGGGTATGACTGATGGGAGGTGTATAATGGTGTAGTATGTAGTAGATATGTGTGGCAGGGTATGACTGATGGGAGGTGTATAATGGTGTAGTATGTAGTAGATATGTGTGGCATGGTATGACTGATGGGGGTGTATAATGGTGTAGTATGTAGTAGATATGTGTGGCAGGGTATGACTGATGGGAGGTGTATAATGGTGTAGTATGTAGTAGATATGTGTGGCAGGGTATGACTGATGGGAGGTGTATAATGGTGTAGTATGTAGTAGATATGTGTGGCAGGGTATGACTGATGGGAGGTGTATAATGGTGTAGTATGTAGTAGATATGTGTGGCAGGGTATGACTGATGGGAGGTGTATAATGGTGTAGTATGTAGTAGACATGTGTGGCAGGGTATGACTGATGGGAGGTGTATAATGGTGTAGCATGTAGTAGATATGTGTGGCAGGGTATGACTGATGGGAGGTGTATAATGGTGTAGTATGTAGTAGATATGTGTGGCAGGGTATGACTGATGGGAGGTGTATAATGGTGTAGTATGTAGTAGATATGTGTGGCAGGGTATGACTGATGGGAGGTGTATAATGGTGTAGTATGTATTAGATATGTGTGGCAGGGTATGACTGATGGGGGGTGTATAATGGTGTAGTATGTAGTAGATGTGTGTGGCAGGGTATGACTGATGGGGGTGTATAATGGTGTAGTATGTAGTAGATAGGTGTGGCAGGGTATGACTGATGGGAGGTGTATAATGGTGTAGTATGTAGTAGATATGTGTGGCAGGGTATGACTGATGGGGGGTGTATAATGGTGTAGTATGTAGTAGATATGTGTGGCAGGGTATGACTGATGGGAGGTGTATAATGGTGTAGTATGTAGTAGATATGTGTGGCAGGGTATGACTGATGGGAGGTGTATAATGGTGTATTATGTAGTAGATATGTGTGGCAGGGTATGACTGATGGGAGGTGTATAATGGTGTAGTATGTAGTAGATATGTGTGGCAGGGTATGACTGATGGGAGGTGTATAATGGTGTAGTATGTAGTAGATATGTGTGGCAGGGTAAGATGGGGGGTGTATGAATGGTGTAGTATGTAGTAGATATGTGTGGCAGGGTATGATGGGGGGTGTATAATGGTGTAGTATGTAGTAGATATGTGTGGCAGGGTATGATGGGGGTGTATAATGGTGTAGTATGTAGTAGATATGTGTGGCAGGGTATGACTGATGGGAGGTGTATAATGGTGTAATATGTAGTAGATATGTGTGGAAGGGTATGATGGGAGGTGTATAATGGTGTAGTATGTAGTAGATATGTGTGGCAGGGTATGACTGATGGGGGGTGTATAATGGTGTAGTATGTAGTAGATATGTGTGGCAGGGTATGACTGATGGGGGGTGTATAATGGTGTAGTATGTAGTAGATATGTGTGGCAGGGTATGACTGATGGAGGTGTATAATGATGTAGTATGTAGTAGATATGTGTGGCAGGGTATGACTGATGGGAGGTGTATAATGGTGTAGTATGTAGTAGATATGTGTGGCAGGGTATGACTGATGGGAGGTGTATAATGGTGTAGTATGTAGTAGATATGTGTGGCAGGGTATGATGGGGGGTGTATAATGGTGTAGTATGTAGTAGATATGTGTGGCAGGGTATGACTGATGGGAGGTGTATAATGGTGTAGTATGTAGTAGATATGTGTGGCAGGGTATGATGGGGAGGTGTATAATGGTGTAGTATGTAGTAGATATGTGTGGCAGGGTATGACTGATGGGGGATGTATAATGGTGTAGTATGTAGTAGATATGTGTGGCAGGGTATGATGGGGAGGTGTATAATGGTGTAGTATGTAGTAGATATGTGTGGCAGGGTATGACTGATGGGAGGTGTATAATGGTGTAGTATGTAGTAGATATGTGTGGCAGGGTATGATGGGGGTGTATAATGGTGTAGTATGTAGTAGATGTGTGGCAGGGTATGATGGGAGGTGTATAATGGTGTAGTATGTAGTAGATATGTGTGGCAGGGTATGACTGATGGGAGGTGTATAATGGTGTAGTATGTAGTAGATATGTGTGGCAGGGTATGATGGGGAGGTGTATAATGGTGTAGTATGTAGTAGATATGTGTGGCAGGGTATGACTGATGGGAGGTGTATAATGGTGTAGTATGTAGTAGATATGTGTGGCAGGGTATGACTGATGGGGGGTGTATAATGGTGTAGTATGTAGTAGATATGTGTGGCAGGGTATGACTGATGGGGGGTGTATAATGGTGTAGTATGTAGTAGATATGTGTGGCAGGGTATGATGGAGGTGTATAATGGTGTAGTATGTAGTAGATATGTGTGGCAGGGTATGACTGATGGGAGGTGTATAATGGTGTAGTATGTAGTAGATATGTGTGGCAGGGTATGACTGATGGAGGTGTATAATGGTGTAGTATGTAGTAGACATGTGTGGCAGGGTATGACTGATGGAGGGTGTATAATGGTGTAGTATGTAGTAGATATGTGTGGCAGGGTATGACTGATGGGAGGTGTATAATGGTGTAGTATGTAGTAGATATGTGTGGCAGGGTATGACTGATGGGAGGTGTATAATGGTGTAGTATGTAGTAGATATGTGTGGCAGGGTATGACTGATGGGAGGTGTATAATGGTGTAGTATGTAGTAGATATGTGTGGCAGGGTATGACTGATGGGGAGGTGTATAATGGTGTAGTATGTAGTAGATATGTGTGGCAGGGTAAGATGGGGGGTGTATAATGGTGTAGTATGTAGTAGATATGTGTGGCAGGGTATGATGGGGGGTGTATAATGGTGTAGTATGTAGTAGATATGTGTGGCAGGGTATGATGGGGGGTGTATAATGGTGTAGTATGTAGTAGATATGTGTGGCAGGGTATGACTGATGGGAGGTGTATAATGGTGTAGTATGTAGTAGATATGTGTGGCAGGGTATACTGATGATGGGAGGTGTATAATGGTGTAGTATGTAGTAGATATGTGTGGCAGGGTATGATGGAGGTGTATAATGGTGTAGTATGTAGTAGATATGTGTGGCAGGGTATGACTGATGGGGGGTGTATAATGGTGTAGTATGTAGTAGATATGTGTGGCAGGGTATGACTGATGGGAGGTGTATAATGGTGTAGTATGTAGTAGATATGTGTGGCAGGGTATGACTGATGGGAGGTGTATAATGGTGTAGTATGTAGTAGATATGTGTGGCAGGGTATGACTGATGGGAGGTGTATAATGGTGTAGTATGTAGTAGATATGTGTGGCAGGGTATGACTGATGGGAGGTGTATAATGGTGTAGTATGTAGTAGATATGTGTGGCAGGGTATGACTGATGGGAGGTGTATAATGGTGTAGTATGTAGTAGATATGTGTGGCAGGGTATGACTGATGGGGGGTGTATAATGGTGTAGTATGTAGTAGATATGTGTGGCAGGGTATGACTGATGGGAGGTGTATAATGGTGTAGTATGTAGTAGATATGTGTGGCAGGGTATGACTGATGGGGGAGTGTATAATGGTGTAGTATGTAGTAGATATGTGTGGCAGGGTATGATGGGGGGTGTATAATGGTGTAGTATGTAGTAGATATGTGTGGCAGGGTATGACTGATGGGAGGTGTATAATGGTGTAGTATGTAGTAGATATGTGTGGCAGGGTATGACTGATGGGAGGTGTATAATGGTGTAGTATGTAGTAGATATGTGTGGCAGGGTATGACTGATGGAGGTGTATAATGGTGTAGTATGTAGTAGATATGTGTGGCAGGTATACTGATGGGGAGGTGTATAATGGTGTAGTATG